>NC_048602.1:2193116-2303116 GCF_003668045.3 Cricetulus griseus | reverse complement strand
CAGGATGATTCAATTTCAAGTCTGCATGGTGCCATGAGCAAATCAGGGTAGGGTAGCTAACATTTCTGTCTCCTTAAAAAATAGTTACTTGAGACAGAGTCTCAGGAGATTTAGCCCAGGGTGAACTTGAACCTGTGACTCTTTTTGTCTCAGCCTCCCAAGTGCTGGGATTTCAGGCATGTGCCACCATGCCTGGCACAAATATTTCTTTAGAAGATTTTGTTTTCTTTTTCTGGTACACATGCTTGTGTGTGTGTGGCGGCAGAGGCTGGGTACCCAAACTCGCATCCTTATGTTTATTAGCAAGCGCTTTATCTACAGCGTCATCTCCAAAGCTCTTTTAAAAAGCTGTTCCATTAAAGCCTTCCTGGTACAAACGGAGAGAATTCCGTCTCCTTAGGGATCCAGACGGGACATGGGAATTCAAATAATTATCAAAACTGGAAAACGAAACACAAATCATGCTTCTCCGATATGTGAAGCATGCCTCCGCTCATGAGACGCAGAGGAACACTAAGCGCCAACTCTGACCCGAGTGGTTGGTTTGAATCGGGGAAGTTTGGCGTGGCCTGCCTTGAAGTTTGATGAATGCAGACCGATCCTGACGTGATTTGTGAGGACAGTGTCTGCGCCCTGGGAGGGGCTGGCTTTCTGTTGCTTATCTTCCATGAAATCTTACCCTTTCCGTGTCCTTGGGAGTTTCATCTTTTTAAGTGATGGTCATTTTCTTGGTGCCAAGATACTGTTTTCTGTGCTAGCGCTCTTGTCAGAAATTGTGACATAACCCAGAAACTTGCCGTGAACAAAAGGAATGTGTCTTGTTAGCAGAACAGGCAGGATACACAGCCCAGGCCGGCTGCTTTTATTGCCTCTGCATGGGAGAGGAAAATCTCAACCAGTTGACGATGTTGTAACCTTGAAGACACAGAAATGCACCAGGATAATGCCTTTCTGATGACCCATGGCTGTGACCTACAGATGTAGACCCTGGGGGACAAGCTTGCACTTTGGGGTGACATTTGAGTGGCAGGCACAATGAATAGCCCACAGGACTTTTTCCAGCCAAGGGGAATGAGCCAGGTGTAGCATTTAGAGTCTAGAGTCTCAGGGGCACAGACATACACCCAGGGTGTCCCTATTCACAGAAGCCTCTGGCTGTTCTTTTTTTTTTTTTGAGGTGGGGGTTTCACTGTGTAATAAGGCTGTCCTTGGATTCTCTATGTAGCATAGGCTATCCTTGAACTTGCAGTGATCTTCTTGCTTCAGGCCCCCATGTGCTGGGCTCACAGGCATTGATCACACCACTCAGCTACAGAAGTCACTTTTAAGCAATCCATGTACCTTTGGGTTCTTTCCCTTGGTCTCAAATTAGCTTTCTATGCACCAGGCATCCAAAGAACGGGGGCTGTTTGTGGGGGTCAGACAAACTGACTATGCTAAGATGACCATCATTCTCCTTCAAGTGCTTGGTCTGAGCTCATCTACAACCCAGTGGGTTTGCCTGTCACAAAAACAGCTAAATGAGAGTTCCATGAAACATATTTGAAAAGACAGTTGCTGACAAGAGATGAAAGCGTAGTATAAAAAGGGCTTCTAGTTATAAAACTCCTCTGACCTGGGATGGAGAGGCGTTTGGAAGAGTGTGCATTAATCTTGAAGAGGACCTGAATTTGGTTCCCATCACAGCGGCCTGTAACTCCAGCTCCAGGGCATACGACGCCCTCCTTTGGTCTCTGAAGTCACCGACACTCACATGCACAAGCCCATATACAGACATACATACATGGAATCTTAGAAAAATAACTCAACCCCCTCTAGCTTGGTCTTGTCTTCTGAAGTCTCTTTGCAATCAAGAGAACCCTATGCCCAATTCCCAGGTGACAGAGACCCCTTTGCGGGTGTTGGGACAAGGGGCTTTCACTATCCCTTCTTCACTCATAGGCCTCTGGTCTGGTGTCCACAGACAGAGTGGGATGATGGATGCCCCAGAGGAGGGAGGAGAACCTTTGAAGAATGAATTTAAAACATCCCTAAATGTCTAATCATTTGAAGCCAGAGGGAGAGCCACAGCTATTTCAAGGTTTTGGATTCCTTCCCTCTTGGGCATTCATGAACAGCCATGCAGAGGGTTCCTGCAGAGCCTGAGGAAGGCTGACGGAGCCGCTTCACAGACAGCCTGCTTAGGATGCCCTTCAGTAAGGTGAAACTTCAGGTCTTGAACAGAAAACAAAACCGAGTCGCACGTGTGTTGGTCCTGTCATACGTCACCATGCTCCACTAAGTGAGTGACTAGGAAAAACACCAATTAAAACCCGAAGACAACCCCTTATCACTTTTGCAAGAGCCTCTGTGCTCTTTATGGGCATCGAGTGGCCTCAAGTGTGTCCAGGATGACCGTGCAGGTAATTAATTTCTTGTTTTGAAGGCAGACTCTTAGGTGCCTTGAGAACCCTTTAAAGGAGTCCGCTGTTTGCATCTTCAGCCAATCACTGCCAAGCTTGGCAACAAAAGATATTCAAGAGATGCTGGTAGGTTATTGGGTTCATATGTGAGAAGACTACCCTCCTCCCACAGCCATATGGTTAGATGACACACGAGTGGGCTAGGGGACATTCTGATAGTTGAGATTTCACTAGAATACCAGAAGTCTTTTCTTTTGGTCTCTGAGACAGCTTCTTACTAAGCACAGTGAAACAATCCTTCATTTGGATTTTGAATTTAATGACCACCAGCTCTGGGAAGTCCCCTCTTCAAGCCATATGCTGGACATGTAACTCACAGGACATACAATCCTATGGCATGACATCCATGGAGGCATCAGTAGGGAGAAGACTGGGATGATGGACTAGTGTGAAACACCGCGTGCCTTTACTGGGACCTTGAGGGGACAGGTTGTGAAAGAGGACGTGAAGGCAGCCTAGCAGAAATGGTTCAAGACTGGGCAGCCAGTGTCCGTGGCATGAGGGACACTTCAGTTTGGGAAAATGGTGACACAATTCAGAGTGAATCCAAGCCTAAGGGGGAGCGATGACAGGTAAAACCACGTTATGTCTGTACTCCAGAGTCTCAGTCTCAGCCCCAGCCTCCCATGACAGGGACAGCCATGGCTGGACTCTTCTGTGCATTAGTCAGTAAAATATATGCTGGTGGGAAACATAAGGCAGATTATTCCTGGCAAGATTTAATAAGCTCTGGCAGTGGCTTAGATGATGGTGGTGGTATTACAACCAAACAAGTAGAAAGATTCCCTCCTCTGGGGGGGGGGGCGGCGTTCCATGCAGCTACTTCTGACACATACATGCTTGGAATTAGGAAAGTACACAAGCCACCCACCGTATTCATGAGTTTCCTTCTGTGTGACAGATGACGTCATCATGTGTGTAAGCCATCTGGAGCCTCTTGGGAGTGTCAACCAGCATCACATTTTCTGTTGACGTTTTGTAGATTAGAGTTGAAGAACAAAATAACCAAAGCCAAACCATCAAGTATAATAAATAATAATTAATAATAATAATAAGAATAATACCCTCATGGTGAGGATGCCGGCGCTCTAGTTGGATTTCTAGAGCGTTACAGAGATTCACACCATCAGTAGCTTGGTGTCATCTCAATTGTTCATTTTTTTGTTCCAGAGACGAGGGGGGGGGAACCCTCATGAACTGCTTATCCCCCAGATAATACAAATGCACCTGTAAATAAATATATCAATGTCGACACACGATGCATATTTATGCAGAATCTATACTCTGGGTGATTCCTTAGCTATCAGGGAAGTGTTCATGAGAGCCTTAGGAACCACACGGTTCTCTCAGTCCTGGGGTTTGGGTGTAGCTGGACTATCTTCGAAGCAAAAGCTGAGGCTAATTAAGTGGCGATCACTGGGGATCTGGGGGAGAGATGCTCCTTGTGGGAACGTAATTATATCTTCGTTGACTCTTCCCGGCCCTCCCATTCTCACTGCTGGGGGCTCCCTGACTCTCCGGGTGACATCTCCTTTCGGGACGATCTGCTCACCAGCTCGCACGTGGCCCCCTCTCCGTGGATGCATTTTTTTTTTTTCTAATCAGTTCACATGATCGAGCTTTCTCAAAGTGATGGTTTTCTTAATTCCTTTCCGCCTGTAGGGTGTGAGTCTTAGAGGGGCGCTCGTCAAAACTTTGGAGGGCTCTGTCAGTTTGAAAAGAACATGACCTTTAAATTGTATCAGTATGTTTGCTGGTGCATAAGGCCCGGGAGAAGGTTCATCCTGATGGAAAACCGCACTGAGACGGAGGAGGCACTCAGAGGGAACCAGCCCGGAAGGTCATTTGTTTATACATAATTTGCTAAGTGAGAGTAGGACCATTTACCTACCAGGCAGGAAAACCTTGAAGGGTCAGGCCTGAGGTTTTAGCCTATCCTCTGAACCCCCAGGTCTTGCACACCATTCCTAGCCTAGGTGAGCCAGTCTACTCCAGTTATGGCGGTAGAGTGGCACGCATTAAGCTTCAGAATGAACTGTCAGTTCCTTCAAAGCAATTAAGGCAAACAGTTGAAGCCAGGTGTTCATTAGAAACCATTTTCAGCAGGTCCAAGTGGTGCTCACCTGGGATGCCCTGAGTTTGGGAAGTCGAGGCCAAGGGTTCAAGCAAGGACAGCCTACTCAGCGGTAGCGTACTTGCTATGCACAAGGCCCTATAAACCCTGAAGTTCCATGTGTTTCCCAGCTGTTTTTTTTTTTATCTGTGCTGCATGTACAGATGTGTGTGTGTGTGTGTGTGTGTGTGTGTGTGGTGTGTATTTTTATGTGGCTTTGAATTTAGGAAGAAAATTAACCTGGACTTTTGTGTTAGGGTTTGTAACTACGCCCTTCGGTTCTGGATAAAATGTTCTGATTTATTTTTGTATTTATAAAAATTGAGGCTAGGGCTGGGGAGATGCTGCACTGTAAAACACTTGCTTTTAAACAGATCCCCAGACTGACATGACGATGAGCTCTGTATCTCATGCCAGTAATCCAGTCTTTCGGCAAGACCAGAGGTAGAGAGAAAAGAGTTTATAGAAACTCACAGGCCAGCTAGCCTGGCATACAGGGCTACAAACAACAATGAGACCCTGTCTCCAAAGGAGGTAAGGTAAGGGCAGATACCACACACACACACACACACACACACACACACACACACACACACACACACAGCTAATGAGGCTGAGACAATGGATGTTCCCTAGTTCAAGGAGGTGAGAAAAAGCAGCTGTTTAGCTTGGATCAGACCTGTGCCTGTTTTCTTCTTATTCACCACATCTTAATTTACTTTCTGAACCAACGAGGCTGCCCACCATATTGCTCCCATCTACTGAGGACCAAGAGATGACCAACTCTGAGGAAGGGACAAGTTACATGTGGCTGTAGCCGTTATTTGGCTGCTATCTTCATTGGCTTGCCTGTCACACCTAGTAGAGGATTGTGTTATTTCTGGAGATTAATATTTCTGGAACGGTAAATGAGGCTTTGTTTTTTTCAACAGAAACACAGCAATACAGACCCTTGTTTACAGCAATCTCTCTATATGTTTTGAGCCTGGGAGAACCTGGGAGAGCAAGTCCCTGTTTATCCTCATGTCCGGGAGCATAACCATTTGTCCAGGCAGGTGAAGCCCCTGTGCCTACCAGCCGGCAAGAATGTTTCGAAGTATTGACTGAGTCCGGGTTCCTAATGCAAAATGCAGAATAGGAATTGAAACGTACTTGATGGAATTAAAACACTGGTATTGGCTTTCAGCTCCGTTAACAAACACAGCACATCCTGGGAACAGAAGCCAGCAAGTCAGCAGCAGACAGCCAGCCAGGTGGAGGAGGTACCTGGGTCTCTCTGTAGGCCTTATGGATGCCCCGCCCCACCCCTCCCTGCCCGTTCACAACTCTGACACTGACTTTTCAATTATTTTAAATAGAATGTCTTGGTTTTAGTATGGGAATGGGAAGACACTGTGGCACACGAGATAAATGAAATCATCCTGACCACCACATTAAGCCACATACAGGGAATCGTAAAAAGAAGATACCATACAAAGGTGAGCACTAACTTCACGCTGCTAAACATTGAGTGGGCTGGGCTGGGCACTCACCGTGATGCTCAGGGCAGTGTGGGGTTCAGGGTCTGTCATTTGCAGGGACATCTTCGAGCACTTAATGGTCAGACTCTCAGAGCTCAGGCCTGTGAGTAAGTTCAGTCCTTGTCGATTTTCCAGGCTTCCACTCATCTGGATATTTTTTCATCTCCCCGGTGTCCATGTAGAGTCTCAAACTCGGGAACCAGAGTGAAATGTGACGTTGGGGTCCTTTATGCCTAAAGTCACACAGGTGCAAGGCTCAAGAATCATTCCTTTAATGTCTGAGGAAATTTGTCTGTCACTTCCCCCGTTGGTCCCCGAGAGGTAGGAGCATCCCTGGGGCAGAAGTGCACACTGGCCCCAAAAGGCTGGATCCGGGTCCGAAGCATCTGCACTCACTTGCACTGTGGCATGTCTGGCTACTGCAGGGCAAAGCAAACCACAGTGTGTGGCGTCTTGCAGCTCCCCACACAACAGCATCTCGTCTCTCCCCTTTGCCTCAGGACTTGGTGTCAGAAACACTAGATTTTGTTTGGACTCAACTACTCCTCAGTCCCAAATGATCCCCCGTGCATGGTGGACAAGAGACCGAGGGAACCTGCATCTAACTAAAACCCACACCCTCCTGCAGCACCAGGCTTTGATTGACAGCCCTCTATGCTGCCACACACCCTTCCCCTGAGTCTCGGGCTTCTCTGCAGAAGGCCATGCTGGGCATGTGTGACTGACCCTCCCGGAACCGGCCATTTTGGTAGTTTGTCCTGTCCTAAGTCTCTGCTTGCCTTTGGTTAAGTTTTCTCTCTAACGATCCCAGGGCAACTTGGCTTGGTTTGTTCTCATCTGGAACCAACAAGATTTGCTTGACCTCAGAGTCCCATCCATTCCAGGCTGGAACTTCAAGCATCCTGAGTTGCATCTGGTGCCCCAGCTGTCTCTCTGTGAGCTGTGCTTAGGAGTCTCTCTCTCTCTGTCTCTCTCTCTCTCTCTCTCTCTCTCTCTCTCTCTCTCTCGCCCCCCCCCCGGGTGTGTATGTGGGGGCGGGTGTACATGAGCTCCAGAATAGGGGCAAGAGGCCCTTCCTCCTCAGCCTGCACAGTCATCATCCTCCCTATGCTGACCAGCTCTGAACAATTCTTGGCAGCTCCCTGAGGGACAGCTTCCCCGGTTGGTGTCCATAGCTGGCCAAGCTGACTTAGGCTGGAGGGAGGGCAGCCTGGCCTCTGGAGACTGGTCCTGAGGTCTGAAAGCCTGCTGAGCCTTGGGCCTGGCAGGAGAGGTAAATCTGTGACTCTCCAGACACATTTTGAGTGAATTGGTTTCAGCTTTCACGAAATGCTAATGTTGACATTGTTTACGTCTGGCTGCATTGTTTTTCACTTTAAAATTACAGCTTTAGTGCATTAAAGCTAATTTCATAATACTGTATTAACTTAATATTCCATAAATCACACATGTCGGATTGCATTGTAACGGATACACAAGAAACTGAATTTACTACTCCGTCCTTCCAAACACATGGATTCATAATTTGCCCCAGTGAGCCCTGGGCCTCCATATAGGGTTAAGGAATTACACATTCTGATGCCAGGCACAGATCACACCGAGTGCGCACGCTCGGCAATTGTTCTCCATACAAATTGAAACAATATATTTCCAGCTATTTCCTAGTTGTAATTACTAGCAAAAATCGTAATACCGTGAACATATTTTAAACACCTGCACTTTTGGTTCAATTCATTTTTTTTTTTTTATAAAGCTGTTTCCATTTGAATAAAGTTGAGAGAGCTCAACCCACCAGTGGTAGCAATCATGGGGTATATTTTTTTCTGGGAAAGATGATAACTTTTGATTTGGAAGGAAGAGGTAAAGAGAGAAACTGGTGGTTGAACCCGTCTTGCATGGGCCCCCTGTCTCTCCTCTACGCCCCCTCTTCTTTGGCAAAAGAGATTTAATTGCAGCTGCTTAACTAGTTTGGATTTTTTATATATTCCCTGGCTCTCCTGCAAGGGTGCACAGTTCCGTGCTCTCCCGGTATTTGCGGGACCTGGGAACAAAGGGGAGCTCTCCACGGGGGAAATGGTGCTGTGCTGGGGCAATTGAGGAGCCTCGGTAGGGTTTTAAGCACACACTGTCTAATCGGGCTCTGACAAGTCCACTGTAAATCAAAGGTCTGGTAAGTGGGCATGCCAGAAATGTTTGATCTCCTTCCAAGCCTTCAAACAACTTGCTTATTTTTTCTACAGTTTGGCTTCTCACTAAAATAAAACATTGCGAGATGGATGTTCTGACGGGTCATTGTGTGTCAAGCTGTCACTCTGTAATGGTTACATATTTCAGCTGGATTGAGGTGGTGCCGGCTGGGGGAGGTCTGGGAGAAAGAGAGGGAGAGAGAGAGGGTGAGGACGGAGACAAAGAGTATCAGGGTCTCTGCTTTCTCCTTGTGGCTGATCTTCATTTAAACCAAACACTTGTCATGTTCAGAGGAAGTTTTATAAATTTTTAATGATATTGGGTACAACTGGTGCTTTGAAATTTGCTGTACTTTAATTTTTTCTTCGTTAGCAAAGGTTCACTAATGCATTGAAGTGCTAAGAGCGTATCCTAAGGATGCCACAATAATTGTGCTGTTAATAATATCGTGGAGCCAGTAATGTTCTCCTGGTAATCAAGGCATGAGATTTTTTTTTAATATATTCAGTTATTACACTGCATCTCGTACAAATCATGTCAATTACAATTGCCAGCCTGTGACAGTTAAAATAATTGTATACGTTTTCTAGAATTTTCCATTGGCTTGGCTAATCAAGCTAAAAAAAAAATCAACACATTATTTGCATTAATTTTGTTTCTCGTCTATTTTCACTCCTAAATCATTTGTCCATCGACTTCAAAAGGCAGAACAGTAAGTATTTTAATAATAAATATACAAACACATTCGCACCGGCCTAATTTAAGAATACTCCTCTGTAAGAGAAGCCAAGCGCAGTTATCTGGCGGGAGTGTTTTGTGTGACTGGGTTTAGGACATTAGCTGGAGTGCTTGCACGCTGGCGTCTCGTTGTTACACTTGGGATAAACCTGTGTTAGGCGTGTACCGAGATAGCGTTCATTTTAGTGTTTTCTGGTTTTGCGTTCAGTCCTTAGTTCTGTCTAGGTCAGGAAATTTTCATGATTCTTGATCTGTCTTTTGGAGCTTCCCCCAAAATAGCTGCGCATCCCTCAGCACCAAGAAATGATGTATGTAATACCTCCAAGAATGGCGCTGCGAACCTGCAGCTCAAATGCTGGTAGTCTTCCACCTCTGTGAGCACTGCTTCCCGACGACCAGCACCAGAGCTTTCTTTATTTGTGACTAAAATAGCTAACTGCTCCAGAAAGTCCTGAGCATGTAAAACCGGCTGCTCTCAGAATCCCCAGGCGGTGTCTCAGCAAATTTCCCCAAAGCCTGGATTCTCTCTCCTTCACCCAACATCCCTGCTTGCCACAGACAACCACAGGCAGGGGTTTGGGTTACAGAGAGACAGATGGTGTGAATGTCTCCAGGGGCCTGGGGTGCCCTGGAGAAGGCCGGGCGATGCTAGAAGTCTCTCTGAGGATCTAGTTGTATCTGGCTGCCACAGCACCCGGGAGGGTGGGTCAGGATGATTCATAGGTGGACCTGAAGGTAGGGTCAACTTGGCCTGGTTTAGCTGTGGACCAGAGGCTTTCAAGGCAAGCGGGGCTATTGCAAGGGTTCAAGGAGCAGGAGTTCCTGTACATCAAACATTCACACAGGACTCAGAAATGACCGGTTGTCAGAGTAGGATCATTTGAGGGATTATCAGGCAGCTTGATGATATTATAAATAAATCAACTTCTCTCTTGGCAAAGCTGTCCTTATCCCATCCTCCATCCCGTGGAGTCCTGTACCCTCTGTAAGTCACGCCTGTGGTGTCAACATTTTGGCATGAAGATGAGTGGTCGCAGGTTAAAGGGGGTCAGGGTAACAAAATCTCTCTCTCTCTCCCTCCCTCTCTCTTTCTCTCTCTCTCTCTCTCTCTCTCTCTCTCTCTCTCTTGTTTAATACAATCATATTCTCTTAAACAGAGCTTGAACAAATCATCTCTCAAAACATGGAATTTATTTCTCAACTTTGCCTGGAGGTACCAAGCAAGAGCAGATTTTTTTTTTCTTCCTTCTCTCGCTGGCCCTTGGAGTCTTGACCATGCAGAATGGATGGCTTTAGAACTGTACACGGACAGGAAAATCAATGCGTCATACCAGAAGGCTTCAGGGGTTAGGTTCCCATGTCCATGTCAACAAGGCTATTGGCTTTTTTTTTTTTTTCCAGCCCAAAGTTATCACGTCCCGACTGCTACAGTGGCCGCTGACTTGTGTGGTCAAACCTTAACAAAAGACTCTCCCTTCGCCCACCACTCTGCGGCAGGGACCTAATGACTACTCAGAGAATTTTTCCAAGGATGGACAATCTAAAACAGGCAGGACCCTGACTGCAGCCCTTCCTGGGGGGGGGGAGTGGCAACTGCTGAGCCTGTTAGAGAGGGGACCTGGGGGCCTCCAGAGGCTAAGCCAACACATCTGTAACAAGCCTCAGCTCTTGGGCTAGTTTCTGCTACTTCTCCACTCTCTGGGGAGGCAGCTTGTTGCCAAAGAGGAAAGCCTGGCCTTTTTTTTTTTTTTTTTTTTTTTTAGAAGGGGCGGGGCATGTTAGTTAGAATCCTGGGTGGGGGACGGCTGGGACTATGGGCAACATCTGTCTGGCTTTTCCTCAGCTTTGTTAAGGAGACTGCAATTTGTCAGTAGAATTATGCACATTAGGTGAGCTGGTGCAAATTCCAGGGTCGCTTACATTCAAAACTAGAACACCCAGACGTGAGTGCTTGGCTAAATCTTTGTTTTACTGAGTTGGGGGACCGTCACCCCCCCCCCCGCCCCCCAGAGCCCCAACAGCAGTTTCAGAGGCAGCCCAGGAGTCTCTCCCCAGATTGGCTCAGCTTACCTCCTCCTGAGAGTCCACACCCTCTCCAGGCAGCCCAGTCAGGCTGACCCTTTGATCTGGTTTTCTTCATGACCCCATCCCCCGCCCGCCTTTTCCCTGGGCCGTCCTGTCGGCTGTGACACAGTGCTAACACCGTGGTGCTGGAGGCCACAGTGAGCATTGCTCACTCGCAGCAGGCGGATGAAAAGGCAGTGCAGATGTAATTTGTTTTCAATGGCTGTTTCAAAAGAATAATTGTGGTGACATTGCGGGATCAATATTATAGATTTTTGTTTTCAAGTACACTGTATGTGTGGTGCTAAGGGGAGGCAGGAAATACAGCATTGCAGCCTGAATACAATAAAAATGGATTGAGGTCTGCGGGTATTTGTCGGCTGCTAGCCATCACAGGCTTGGAGCATCATTGGTGGGATTACTGCATTTGTCCTTTGGAGTGGTGTTTCACGGGGAATGTGCGTATTTCCTGTCCCTTTCATCCTTGGCTAGCCTGGGAGGAGAACCTGTTTACTAAATCTGGATAAAGTAATTGGAGATGAGGCTCCATGGCTTGGATGTGGCTTTGCTTGCTAACAAGTGTAAGTGACCCGGGGAGGTCTAGTAACTGTGCTGGATCAGAGATGCTGTTCCTGTTGTTCCAGGGATGGCAGACTTCTTCTGCAGGAGCTGGACATTTCCATAGAAACCCATACTTCCTAATCCAGGTTGGGTTTTGATGATGTCAACAGCTCCTTGTATAAGGATTCAGGCACGACCCTGGTCTGCTGCTGTCACCTGGCAGGATGCACTCAGGCGGTACCCTGGTCAGCCCAGGTGCAAAGGACCCGTTTTAAGACAGACCCCCCCCAACTTACTCTCTCTTTCCTACTGTTCCCCTGGGGCAGACAGGACTTTTCCTGTCTCCCTCTTCTCTTCTGGCCTCTCTCTGTCTCTCTGTCTCTTTACCTCTGTTCTCTTTGCTCCCCCACCTTCCCTTTCTAATAAAACTTCTCACTTAAGCTCTGTCTGCCTGGCGTGTTTGTCCCGCCCTCCTCGGTCACCCTCATCTGCCATGAAATCTGCCAAGGTTCCCCACACGTATTGTTTCGTTTGCTCTTCATGTGGGGATTTGGTCTGATATTTTGAGACAGGGTCTCCCTACGTAGCCTAGTGTGATATCAAACTCATGATGCTCCTGCCTCAGCCGTCTGCATCCTGGGACGACAGGTGTGTGCCACCAAGGGCTTTGGAAAGACAGCTTCTCTTTCCCTGTCCATGTTTCTACATTTCAGAGGACAGACACAGACCTTTGCGTCATGGGAGACAGCTCCTAGACTCCCCAGGCCATGCCCTGGGCTTCAGATAGGGGCCACATGCTCTTCAGAACAGCAGTCTGCTTGGGAAGCCAGTGCCAGCTCTGAAAATCCTATGAGGTGATGGAAGCCTCTGGAATTAAGGTGGGTTTTCTGAGTTGGGGTAACTAGACAAAATATGTAGATCCCAGGGTGAAAATGATATGAACAAAGAATTAGTAATAAAGCTGAATAAATGTAATGAGACGTGAAGGAGAGCATGGTGAGCGCTCTCGCCCCTGTCTTTTGCAATTAGCCCTCGAAAGAAATGGAAATCCCAGCAAAATGCCTTTCACCTGCCTTCACATTGTAAATGAAAATGAGATACTCGGGGATGAGAGTATGGCTGGCTGCACAGCAGGTTTCAGAGGGACATTCAGAAACTCAGAGCTGCACATCTGGCCCTACAAATTCATTTGGCAGAGTGAGAAACTGAGGCACGGTCATTCCTAGGGCGCTTTCTGGTTTCCCCGGGGAGTTTGAAGAGGCTGTATTGGATCCATAATGCAGAGCTCCTAAAGCACTAAACCCGGCTCTAGACTGGGTGCACAGCTGGTTCACCATGTCCTTGTGAAGGGACCAGCTCTCCACTTTGGCAGCCATAATAGCCTAACATTTGTTTGCCTGACCTTGCCTTGGTCACTAGGAGGTCAGACGCCTGCCTGCCTCATGGCAAGGAACCAATCAGAAGTTAGCTGGTGGGGCTGTGCTTTACGGCTCTGGGTGTGCTTTACGGACAAGTGCACAGCAATGACTTGCAGAGCATAGCAACCACCCTGGGAGGGCCTATGGGCTGTAACAACTAGTTGACCAATCAACACAGGGCAAGCGCTCCAAGCCTGGAGGCACACCAAGCCTGAGCCTGTGCGAACCCTTACGATGTCCTCGTGGTTTCTCGGGGTCTTTCCCCAGCTATCTGCCATGGTGGATGGATGAAAGGCTGGAGCTAATGGGGTTAGCTCATTAAACAACTGCAATAAAAGACTCATTGTTTTTGCATGGAAATGGGCCTCTTTGTGATTTTGGGGTTCAGGATTTGGGCACAACACTTGGGTTTCACTACCTGCAAACAGAAAGTATTTAGGGAAAGAAATCACATCTTGACCAAACACGGGTGGGCTACTCTTTCATGTTCCTTTCCTGAACTGTATAGTGTAAAGCCATCTCAACGTTTATACCGCAACAGGAATTATAAGCAACCCAGAGATGACTGAAAGTGCACTGGATTTAAGATGAGAGCCATTTTTATACGAGAGATCCAGGCATCCTTCTGTGGAGTTGCTGCCTGTGGAAGGTTCTAGAACAAGACACCGAAGGCTAACTGTGTTTGATTTGGAAGTCATGACATCTTATTTTTGCTTCTTGTTTCTATTCATTAATTTATTTTACCTGTAGGAACGTCTGCCTGCCTGTAAATATGTGAGCCTCCACCCGTGGAGGTCAGAAGAGGGCTCTGGATGCCCGCCCTGCAACTGGAAGGATGGATGACTGTGAGCTACCAGGCGGGTGCTGGGAACTGTACCCTAGTCCTCGGCAAGAGCAGCCAACTTAACAGCTGAACCAGCTCTCCAGCCCTCGGCTTTATTTTTCTTTTAAGGTAAGATCAAATATGTATTGTACAAAACTGAATCCGTGTCTACGTTTCTTGGAAGAGTCAGAAGACTCAGCAACAAGGAACCCATCACTTGTGTGGTGTCTGGCTGCATGGAACCTCCGCAACCTCTGTGCCTGCTTCACTGGGTGTAGGGCTGTCTTCCACACCCACACTCAGGCCCATACTGTCAGGACTTTTTGTATAGTCCTAGGCCACATGCATCATTCATCCTGGGAGACTGTACTCTAGCCTGACACAGTTACCATTTAGCAAAGCGGCAACGGCAGGAACACATTTCTCCCTAGAGTTGGATTCTCCTTGGTTCTCCCAAACATAGACTATGATTTCGTACCCACAAACTGACTAGTACATCAGGCCCACACTCTCTGCATTCTGTGTGTACCTGTGATACTCAAAATGTCTGAAAAACAATTTTAAAAAGGAAAAACAAAAGCATTCCTGCCTTTCAACGTAGGTGTTTCCATTTGCATTTTGGGGAATTGATTTGGATAAATACTCCTGAAGACCCTTGCCTGAGATTCAGATAAGGAAGGAAAATCCTCTTAGTTCACAAGCAGGAAAAATCGGATGAACCCCTTGAGATGTGCAGGCAGATACGTGCCTGCCTGGGCTAGGCAGGAAGCTACCAAGAAAGGAAGTCACCACTCAAGAAAAATGCCCACAGAAGACAAAGGCAGTGCTGAAAGCTGTGTGTTGGGTTTAGTGTTTGTGGAGGCCCCAGAATCTAGTCAGAATCTAGTCAGCCTTGCATCTGTTTGTATATTCTGACGTGCTTTTGTTTTTTATTGTTTATTGTTGTTTTTGTTTTTTTGTTTGTTTTTGAAGTCAGAGTCTCACTGGGTAGTCCTAGCCGGCCTGGAACTCACAGAGATCCATCAGCTTCTCTCTCCTGTCAAGTATTGGGGTTAAATGTGTGTGCCACCAGTACCAGACACACTTTGCTCATATACTTAACAGATGTGCATTGTCAGGTGAAAGTTGGGTATTGTCCCATGTGAGGAGAAAAGGAGACATTGGCTAAATAGTGACACACGCGGTTAATTTAAATTGATAGTGGCTATGGCGGAAGAGTGGGCAGTGCCAGGAGCCCCAAGAGCAGTACCTTGATAAAGTCTGGAACTGAAGAAGGCATTTTGTCTAATGGTTGAAGGCTAAATGGAGAACACAAGAACTGCCTTTGTGGAAGGATTAGCATATGCAAAGGTTCTGAGGTAAGGGAATGCCTGCCTAGAACACTCAAGAACATTCCAGTGCCACAGAAACAGTGGCAGCAAAGGGGAGAGGTGTATGAAATGGTGGACAGAGGTGGACTGGTGGATGTTAGACCAAGTAGGACCTAAGGGTCCAGTGGAGGAGCTCTGTCTTTTATCCTAAGCAGGATAGGAGCTGCTGCTGTTGTTGTTGTTGTTGTTGTTGTTGTGTGTGTCTGTGTGTGTGTGTGTGTGTGTGTGTTGTGATTGATGACACCAACATGTCTGTCTTTTGATGGGAACATTTATTCTGAGTAGAGTTTCCTAGGAATCAGATTCTGAGCATTAGAGATTTGCATGTGGAGTGTTCCTTGGGGAATGCCGTCAGTCAGTGACAATACCCTGGAAGAGTAAGGAGAGGCTTCACCACAGTGAAGTCACAAGTGAGACTGTGCGAAGTCCCACCAGACCATGCTGGAGCCTGAGGGACCACTGAGAAGTTCAGCACTAAGGTGAGGTTGTAGGAATCGCCGCCTCACCCCTCTAGCTTCCGGGTCTCATCAGCCGGGCTTGAGTGTGAGCTGCCAATGGGGAGGAGGTGTGATCTTGGATAAGGCTATTCTTTAGCCGAAAATCATTTTCAAGAGGGACTTAGCTGAGAGCTGCAAGCCGCCCAACCTCTCAAGAGTTGGAATGCTTACTGTGCGTGAGCCGCCACAGCCTACTCCTTACCCTACCAATTGCTTCACAGCATTGTCTTTGTGACCAGCAATTCTGGGATCCTGGTTGGTTTGCTTTCCAAGGGAGACCTCTAAGAATAGAATCTTTGAAGCTGTTTCTTTGACTACAGCTGTTATCCATGGTCCATATCTTCTATTATCTACTATCCTTCTCATTCTCAGCTAATTACTCTTATTGCTCTGAGAGGCTCATGTGATTTGATGACCAAGCCTTTTATTTACCATGTCCCTTTCCAGTCATGGCTACAGGAAGTATTCAACTCTTCTGAGGACAGGACACTGGAAACACGATGTCCTGGGTCACCAGACAGTTCCCCCTATTATATGACTACAAATTTGTTTCCTCCCTTCTTTCTCTCCAGACTCTTAGTATAAGAACCCCAAGTAAATAGGTAACAGTTGTAGATAAAAATATAATGGCACCCTTACCCCTGGTGGGGGAGTTCTTGTTCTGGGAAGTAGGACCTTCAGATCCCCGGAGCTTGGAGGTCACAGGGACAGAAAGTGCAAATGCCTCAACTGGGTCACCAGGAGGGATGGTCGATGGGGCCACTCCTTTTTCTCCCCCTTGAATTCTGACTCATGACTTCTATCAGGTGGAGACACTGAATAATAGTTTCTTTGCATTGGAATATATTGTAAGTCCTGGGGAAATCTCTTAGTATTTTGGATTGCTATCCTCAGGTTGGTGACAGAGAGTAGTCTTCAAAGGGCATTTTTATCACTCTATCAAGCTGGTAGCTTCACTTGGAGTGTGGTTAATGACAGGGTCAGTGGGTTTCATAATGATTTCCCCACAGTTACATCATCCAGTACAATTCGGCACCAGGTAGGATCCATCTAATTTTTGATGCAAGTTCTTAGACAGAAATGTTAGTAAAAACCCTATATGTAAGAAAGTCAAACAGAATCCATACCCTTTCTAAGACGGAAGCAGTTCACTGTAGTCAAGTTGTCTTCTGGAGGGAGGGAGCTGTGTTGTGGGCTACGTATTGGTCTCTTTAACTTAGAACCTGGGCATTCGGCAGTGGTAGTAGCTGCCTTAGCCATAGAGAATAAAAGGCAATGACCCTGGGCCTAAGCTTAATGTCTGTTACCATGTAGCTGCTCTATTTGTGAGGTCATTGTGATGATGATGGGCTGGCTGGAGTCTTCTGTCTGCTGTTCTTAAGACTTTGTACTTTATTCCTTCTTATAAGGCAAAGGCTCATCCGACACTGTGATTGTGTAAGGCCAACAGCATTTCACTCTGTATTCTGCCGTAGGTCCCTCTGACGGCTTTCCCAGATCTCTTTGTCTAAGTTCTCTCCTTGTCTATCATTCCCTTCTCCTTCCAGACCTCCTGACCAACAAGCCAAGCCATGTTCTACTGCCCATGATCCTACTGAGGCCTTTATGTCAGTACACTTCTCTTTGTGGTCAGAGTGAAGTTAGTTTCCTCATTCAAAGCCCCAGCTGTTGGGAGGGATTTTCCTCTCATTGCCATCTTTCAAGTCTGTGGCTACATGGATCTGTGGTGTAAACTGGTCTGTTTGGTGCTTAGATCCACATGCTAAGCCAAGATCCAGGCTTAGCCATTCTTTCCTCCAGAAGTTGACATAAAGGTCTCTGTGTCTAGTAGTTATTAGCTAAGAGAACAGAGCTCATGTGAAAAGTGAGTGGCATGGAACTCTGGTCTCCCAGTCCAAGCAGTTAGCTTATCCCTATGGCCCTAACCCTTCCAGCCCTCTAGGAAACCTGTCTTACAACCTCTGGAGAACTTCTGGACCTATTTGACTGTGTGACTTAAAGTTCTGACAAAACATACTTCCAGTGAGATCTCTGATCATGGAATTTGATGTTCTACAAATAGCCAGTTCATTTAGACCTGGATACACCATGAGCTGTTTTGAATAATTGGTTTTGGTGAGGGCATGCTAGGCAAACATTCTACCACTGAGTTACAGCTCCACCTTGGTTTATTCTTGTGTGATGTGAAGTTGTTTATTCTGTGTATACCCTACCTAGTGTTTCCTCACTCAGTGAGAAATAAGGGATTGTTGCATCCTTGTCCTGCTGTAGATCTAATCTCTTTCTCTCTCAAGACTGAAGCACATTCTTGCCACCACTCAATACATGAAGTGTATTGTGAAGACCAGCTGCCCACAGGATCCGCGGGGTAGACCAGTTGTCTATAGCACCCACAGGGGAGATTCAGACCATGAGGACCAGTTGCCTCCAGCACCCACAGCAGAGACTCCGGCCGTGAGGACCAATTGTCTGTAGCTCCCTTGGATCCTTGAACATCTTTTATTTGGCATATCTCTGGGTTTCTTGAGGGCTTATTTTACATCATGAGTGTTTGGATCGCCCCAAGTTTGTCCATGCTCATCCCGCATGGTCTGTTGCAGTTTTGTTCAGTCTGGCGACTCCATGGAACCCGATAGATGCTTTCCATTATTACATAGGCACAGTCTTGGATGGCTGCAGGAGCAGAGGTCAGTGACTTTTATCTCACCTTCTGTACTGTGAGACTTTTTACTCGACTGTCTAATTTTGAGCATCACCAAGTTTCATGTATATCTGTCCTACTGATACGATTTGTGGGCTTGGAAGTTATCACTCAGTGGATCTTGTGAGAGCAAGATATGGGACAAGAGTCTACAACTTACCCCTGGCCCCCATCTGAGTACATGCCTCTTGTTTCTCTAGAAGACAGAAAGGGTGGATACTGGAAGAAATTTTGGAACAATAAGGAACGAGTCGTTCTTGGCTCCAAGTCTGCAAAGGTTGGAGGAAGTGTGGTGAAGTAGCCTAGGTTTTCCCAATGCATTGGACACACAGATGGTTCAAATAGTATAAATGTGTTAGATTTATTTATTTACACATGGTACATTAAACTATATGGAAACTATCTCTTTGAATATTTGTTATAGTTATAAAATGGATAGATTGAAGACTTTGGGGGTCAGAGTTACAATACAAATAATTCCTCATACACATACAGCTTAAAAATTGGCTGCTTTTGGCATGGTCTCCCTCAGATTCTGAGGTTGACATTGGTCCTTTATACTGATTCAAGAATCGTGGGAGCTCCCTGCAGAGGGACTGCTGAATTTTCCCCCTTGTAGCTTTCCAGCCACATTCTCGCTTTGGATATGGTGTGACCTCCATCTTTAGGGTCTAAGCAATGTGTGTAACTATGAGCTGTGGAATCAGGGAGTCACCTAAATCTTCGCAATCTCTAGAGAAATAAAATACACAGTGTGACTTCACCCACTGGTCTTAAAACTTTTAATTTATGTGTAGTAGCAAGTATGTTCTAAGGCACTTATTCAACAACACGCAAGACATGAGTTATGACCAAGCAAAAACGAGAAAGATTTTTATTTGTTAAGAGGACTTCCAAGTGTGTATTTTGTCAACACTTTGTCTTAGTGGGGAGCAATGGAGAAGGAACCCTTTCCACAAAAGCTATGGGGAAAGTACTTATGGCTTTGTGTTGTTCGTTCCTTGACACATGGAATGGAATGAAAGGACTCTGGTGTAGTGTTGGGGTAGGGTGAGGCACACACAGGCCATACATACTTCGGAGGCTCGAGAGATGACTTAGGGGTTAAGAGAACTTGTTGTTCTTGTAGGAGACTTAGATTTGGTGTCCAGCAACTGCATCATGGCTTATAATCATTTATCACTCCAGTTCCAGGGGCATCTGATGCCTTCTTCTTATCTTCTCAGGCATTTCCCAAGACACAGATATACACTCAAACAAACTCTTGTATATATACAATAAAAGCATGCATCTTTCAAAAAAGATGTTTGTATCCATACAAAAAAAGCATGTATCTTTCAAGAGGAAAATATTTTCTAGGATTTATTTATATATTTGTCTTATGTCACAGAACTTTAGTTAGTAAAAACATATTTTTAGCATAGATTTAAGTGTAAGGGTTAATAGAAAGTCATCCAGAGAAGGATCGGACACACCTAAGATCACCAGCCTCTCAAATGAGACCCACCCGCTTTCTAGGGTGCAACAGAAGTAGCAATTAGCCTCTCTTAGGTCAGAACATTCCTTTTTAAATTGGTCAAGTCCTTCCTCGGTATTCACAGACACTTTCATTGCATAGGCTAAGCACTCCCTTGGCATCTGCTTGCACTAGAAATCAAAGCTGGGACAGCACCTATATCGTCATTTTCTTTTAAAAATTTTTTATACATTTGAATTACAAACAAAATTGAATTACATGACAATCCCAGTTCCCTTCTCCCTCCCTTCCTCCTCTACCACCCCCTCCCCCAACTAAAATCCTACCTATCATATGTCCTTTCTTGTAATCTACACCTGGAAATCTCAAAGTCATGCATGAGTCTCCTGCTGGTGCTGTAACAAGCATCACAGATTCAGTGCCTTAGACAACATGAAGTCGTGACCTCATAGCTACACCGGCCAAAAGCTCCAAGTAGGTGCCACAGAATGTGAGTCAAGATGCGAGGTGTCTGGCTCTCTATTGGGAAGCTCTGAGATACAATTCGTTACTTTGTGTTTCTTGGGACCCAGCCCCTTCCTCCATCTTTGAAGTCCACACTTGCCTTTGGTGTTTCTTTTTTTATCTCCAAATCTGCCTCTTTGATCAAAGCGGGGAAAGTTCCCTTGTTTTAGGAATTCCAGAGATTACCGTGGACCTACCTAGATAATCCAGAGCAATATCTCCATCTCAAAGATTTACCACATTCTCCAAGCCCTTTTTGCCATTTAAGGTAACAGATTCTTACATGTGGGCTTAGGGTGTGGACAGTTTTTGGAGGCCGTTATTCCGTCAGCCAGAGATCACAACATATCAAAGTCAGAAGGAATCCCAGATTCTAATCTCTGCCCTCCCACTCATTCTGCAATTCCTTCGGAGACATTCTTAGCAGATGTGCCCCAGGCCCTTGCTGCAATGCACCGCTGTGGTGACTTCCTTGCTTCTCAGAGCTGGAGCGACCTGCTCTGAAGAAGTTTTGTTATCCACTCCTTTGGGCAACATTTTAGATTGTTGTTTCTTTTCTGACGAGGCTTGAATCTGAAATGTTGCAGAATAAGCACAGCCAAAAGCTGCCTCAGCAAGATTGTTTTACTGGACCCACAGAGCTGTACCCCCCCAACCCCCTGGCTGTCTTTGCAAAAGTAGGTTTTGAATTTGGATTCTTCTCGTAAAACTAGAGACATCTTATGGACGAAGGGCACATGTGAACAATTTAGCTACCAGTTTTAATTAGCTTCCTGGCCTTGTGAAATCCAAAGAGGTGGATATCTATCTATCTATCTATCTATCTATCTATCTATCTATCTATCTATGTATTGTCTATCTGTCTGTCTGCCTGTCTATCATCTATCTATCTACCTAGCTATCTATTGTCTATCTGTCTGTCTGCCTGCCTGTCCGTCATTCATCTATCTATCCATCTATCTATCAATCATCCATCCATCTACCTACCCACTCACCCACTCATCTATAAGTACAGTCAACCATCTATATTCTCAGATTCTTCATCTATGAATCTAACCATCCAGAACTCCGAATATAGTGAAGAAATAAAAGGTACATGTTTCTTTTTATTTGTAGAGCATATATGTGCTTCACAGGTAACACAAGCATGAAGCAGATGGTTTAATATACAGATGCACACAGACTATACACTATAAAACACCTGCTTTCTATAAGGAGCTTAAAGCCTCCAGTTCTCTTTCTCTGTTTCTGTCTCTCTGTGTCCCTGTCTCTGTCTCTCTGTCTTTTTCTCTGTCCCAGCCCTCTCTCTCTGCGTGTGTGTAGGGGGCAGGGATCCAGCGCCACAAACTACCAAAGAGTGACCATATTCACGAAGCCACTCTGATGTACCTGTCATTCTTCTAGGGGTTGTGAGGGCCGGAAAGTGAAGAAGTCTATTTTGCCATAATGCGGACCAAATGAGTGCTGAGAAGAGAGTGAGAGTGGGTTTGGGGAGACGGCTGCACTGGTGAAGCGCTCACAGCACAAGCTTGAGAAGCACAGCTGTGTGTGTTTGTGATCCCAGCGGCGAGGCGGTGGAGACGGTGGAGACGGTGGAGACGGTGGAGACGGTGGAGACGGTGGAGACGGTGGAGACGGTGGAGTCGGTGGAGACAGTGGAGATGGTGGAGTCGGTGGAGACGGTGGAGGCGTGGAGACGGTGGAGACGGTGGAGACGGGCACCTACCTTGGGCTTGCCAGCCAACCAGCCCGAACTAATTGGCAAGCTCCAGGCCAAGCGAGAGACCCTATTTCAAAGCAAACAACAAACAGGGTGAATGGTGCCTGAGGAATGGCACCAAAATTGTCCTCGGCCTCCACATGCACACATATGCTCACCCTGTTCCTACAAACAAGCTACCAAACGTGTCCATGCAACTGCATATACGTACTTTGATTTGAGAGCTGGCATTCCAAAATTGAGGAGCAGCCCAAGTTTCCAGAATCAGTTCTACGACTCACGACAAAGGGTTTTGAGTGTCAGATGCAAGATTCATTTCTGAGTCCTGGAGATCTCAGAAAAATAGGTGTGAGAGGAAAGGGGAAACTTGGTCCCCTGGGGCTGGGGGAGCGTCCATGGGTCGCTTAGGGGTAAGGGAAGGGCGTGAAGGATTTAAGCACTGACCATGTTTGCATACTGAGCAGCCTCCAGATAGATTCGTGTAAGCTAAACGCTTGGTCCACAGGACAGTGATGATGGAGGCGGCTTTAGAAGGTTGGCCGAGTGGGAGCAGGTCCCTGGGTCCTTGGTGGGGTGTCCTTGAAGAGGGTCATGGGACCACGGTCTCTTCTCACTCTTGCTGGCTTCCTGGCCCATGAAGGAAAGTACTTTGATTCTCATACTCCTACCTCTTACTATCCTCATGCCACCAGAAGCCCAAAGCATCAGGGACAGTTCATCACAGGCTAGGACCGCCCCGCCCCCGTGCCCCCCAACACCAAACCATGAACTGAGTAAACCTTAATTTTTTTGATAAGTTAATCATCTTTAATATTCAAGACAGTGGTTAGTAGGTTTAATGCAAGAACTGAACAACACCGAGAAAGCAAATTGCTTGTGAATGAGTTTCTAGCCAGTATATTTTGGAATTACAACTCTGATATTATCTCTTTTGTCCCCAAAATCCATAATTCTAGATTCCGTCACATTTTAGCTTTCCCGAAACCTCTGGCTCAAGTGTCTGCAGAGACTTCTGTCCCCAACCCTAAGTTCCCACGTGCCCCGCCACCCAAATAGAAGCATCGAGGTTGATTTGTGCCACTGTGATTTGGCAAACAGGGAATGGCTCTGTCTCATTAGTTATTTTATCACTTAGAAAATTCCTCTGCGACAGTTCCTTTAGGCTGGTTAACTTCAAACATGAAGGAGTTCATTGGATAGGAAACACCTGAGTGTTTCCATTTGCCATGCTCCTGGTGAGTGGAGGAAACTCCAGCCTTGGGGCTAAGGTCTGGCTGCCTTTCTTTTGAAGCCTCCTGGTCCATCTTTGTCTTGCCTTTGCTGTTAGGATGACCAGGGCAAACTGAGCCAACCCTAGGTCAGGGGTATGTATGAGCTTCATAGGCGTGTTTCTAATATAACCCTAGCCCTTGCTAATAAAGATCAGATCCCAGCAGAGACATCAAAACAGCTGGAAAAAATGCAGTGAGGGTTTGGGCAGATATTTTGATGCAGACAAACTGCTGTGCACCCTGGTAGAAATTATACTTTCATGGGTATTTTTACATCCGAACATTACTCTTTGAGCACCCTCATATTTTATGAAAACTTTTATTAACATTTCAAAATGACCTTCCCCTCATGGTGGGACTGTCAGTCCCAGGAGCTATGACCTATTTAAAGCATTTTTATCTTTACAAACACAATAAAGTAAGCTGTCTTCCTCTTAGATTTGTGGGTCTCATTAGAGATAATTTTTAGGAAGGTAGTTCCCCAGGGAACATAATGACAGGTTGCAATCTTTGCACACTAAGTTTTCAAACTTGAATACTTCCTGGAACAGGATTGTTTCATCTTCTGGGCCGTGGTTATAACCAGATCTGTTCTATGATTGTGCTGGTGTTCGGTAGGGATGGATAGGGCTCAGGTTACCCCAAACAGGTCAAAACACATTGGGGCAGAGTTGGTAGTTTGCACAGGGTAGCCCTGGTTTGAGCATCTGAGGACCCTTGGATACTTACAGGAGAGCGCACACAGAGGCTAGAGACATATGACAGTTTTGCTTTCACTAAAGTCTGCAGGGTCCTCTAGATTTTATGGAGGTGACTGGCTCAGGTGGAGGTCCTGGGGATCCATTCTTCAGAAGTGCCACCTCCTGTAGGCCAGTGGTCTATAGCCTTCCCTGCTTAAATGGTCTTTGTAAGCAGCCAGCTAATGGCACTGCGAGCATGACTAAATCAGGCCTATTTTCTGAGGAATGATTGCATTCAGGACACCTCTAATTTGTCAGAGGCAAATGTGGGCTATCTCTCCAGGAGTCTGTGAAAGGGACATCATTTCTCTGGAAGCTTGGCTGTGGGTCACTGTGCAGTGTGGCTGGCTTGCCATGCCCCTGTGGCTTCCAGCTCCTAGGGACACTGTGATTTATTAGAATGAAGCCAGTTATGTCCACTTCCTGACTATCTTCAGGATGAACACTCTTTCTTCTTTTTTCTCTAGCTCCCTCGCCCTCTTTCCCCCAGAGCCAAAGAAGAAAGGGAAGGGTCAGGCTTGCAAATGAAGGATCACTGAAGATGGTAGCATCAAGACAGCAGGCTCTGGGGGGACGGCTGTCCACCTGGTTTCTTACTTGGGGCGTGGTGACCATGAGACCAGGGGATTCTGAATATTGGAGAACTGTCATTGTCTGGAGGTAGGGATGGGAGGAGCCCAAACGGGGGAACATGCTCAAAGTACCTGAAATATTTACTTCAAGACTATTTTAATTGCATTTTCGTTGTACTTGTTGATGTATGGTAGCTTGCTCCAAATTCAAATACTCCCTCCAAGAGGGAGGGAAAGACTTACTAGACTTCAGAGGTAAACAAAAGGCCACAGGGTTGGGAAAGAAAGCAGAAACTTGGAAGACTCTCAAGCCCCCCTCCCCGCCTTATAAAGAGTGAACACCGGCTTGGGTCTGGCCAGCAGAGCTGGAGAGGTGAGTCCACACTGCCCCAGGACCACAGTAGTCATGAGTCGTCACTCACATGGAGTTGGGCTTTCTGGCGACGAGGCTGTGACTTTTTGAGTCACCTCAGCTCCTGTGACTCCTTACCCGCACTCCAGTTCGTAACTCCACTGAAGACTCACTGGGTCACCAAGGTAGACTTCGTTGTGATGGTTACTCTCTTCTGTCATAGGTTCCCGTTCTAGGGTGAGTAGGTTGGTGTGTGTTGTGTCCCCTCCTTGAAAAAGCTGACAATGTCGCCCCCCCCCCCATGAAGTTCACCTAAGGAAGCTGTGCTCTGGCCTGCCAGCATTTGAAGGTTCTGTTGGGTGTGGATGATCTGATTTCAATCTTACATTCTCGTTGTCACTGTACTTCCTGGTTGTTGACCTTTGTCCTCAAGGCCACTGACACCTTCCTCTAGCAGTAGGGTCAATGGGTCCACAGCACTGACTTTGTTGTGGGTCAGATGCGGGAAGTCCCCTATAGACTCCTGTGTTTAAGCATTTGGTCCCCAGTGGGTAGCACTGTTTTGGAAGGTTCCAGAATCTTCAGGAGGTGTAACACCGTTGGAAGAAGAGGGTGACTGGGACAGACCTGATTTGTGACCTGGCCTTGCTTCCTGTCTGCTTCACGTTTCCTGTTCCAGGAAGACGTGAGAAGAGCAGACATTGTGCCAGCATATACCTGCCACCATGGAGCCACCTGTCCCAACACCTTTCCTGCCATGATGGAGTGTGTCCACCCAAACTGTGAACAGAGATAAAACCGTCCTTTCTGAACTTACATTTGTCAGCATTAGATCACAGTAATGAGAAAGTAATTACATGAGGACTGACACCACGGGAGAGACTGCTGTATATCTCAACAACCCAATAATGGGCCTACTCTGTGGGGTAGTCATGGGACCCCCCCTCCTGGGCTCACAGTCAGGAGAAGACGAGTGAACACATGAGGAAGTCTTAGCAAGGCAAATGTGTACTTTACAGAAGCTTGGGGCATCTCCATCTCCAAGGACACTTCTGTCCATGTCACCCAGGTTCAATTTGCTAAGCCCCCAGGATCTGTCACACCATCTACGCCATTTCCCATCATCCCTGTGTAAATGGAGTTCTTAATTGGTGTATGTAATAAAAACCCGGAGTCAGATGTAGAGGAAAATGCTGACAGATTAGAGAGAAGGAGCAAGCCACCGCCACACCTTTTCTCCTTAGCGTCTCAGCAGACAAGAGCGCCTGTTTCTCCCTGCTCATATCCTGTTTCCACGCAGCTACCTCACTTCCTGTCTGTCTGTACAGACCGCCAGACCTCTATCTGTGGTTAGCTAGTGGCATGTTCTGTTCTCTGACCCTCAGACAGGCTTTATTTATACAAGCAAGGTATCGCTGTATTCCTGTGCACGGAAGACCTTGTCCATTGGAGCAAGTCACAGGAGGGCCACAGACTAGGCAGAAGTGTTCCTGAAGTCTCAATCCCAGCTGCATCATCTCATCCAGTCGTCAAGCCTGCTTTCCTAACTGGTCCCATATGGCTGAGGAATGAGGTTTGGAGTCTTTCTGTTCAAGATGGTTCTATAGCTGGGGGCCTTGTCCATGCTGAAGATTAGGGTCTGGATGCTTCTAACTCAGGCCTTGTGCAAAACAACACAGAGATCTGGAAGGAGAGCTGTAACCCGGTCTTGTGCTGTGCTCTAGGCTTAATTCTACCCTCTCTCTCCACTTAGGTGATGGTTTTGACATGTTGGCCAGTCTGTGAACAACATGGCTCATCCCAGCTTCATATCCACATATCATAGAGCTATCAAGGCCACAAATACCCCCCCCCTCTCTCTCTCTGTGTGTGTGTGTGTGTGTGTGTGTGTGTATGTGTGTGTTTTACTAGAGATTGTGTCCAGAGCCTTTCATATGTTCAGCAGGTGCTCTATGACTAGGCTGTATGCACCTAAAGCCCTCTTATTCATTTAAAATTTTGACACAGGGTCTCATGAAATTACCTAGGCTGACCTTGAACTCACTCTGTAATTCAGGCATCCCTTTGCATAGCTTCAGCCTCCAAAACAGGTGGGATTACAAACCCATGCCGTCACACTCACTTTACAGGTACATCTTAAAATATTTTTATTTACAGGTATGTGTGTATGATTTATGTGCCCATGGGTTTCCCAGAGTTGGAGATCCAAGGGCTGTATGGCATGGATGCTGGCGCCAAACCATTGTCCCCTGGAAGAACAACAAGCATTCTTAACTGCGGACCCATTTCTCCTGCTCCCTCACCATCCGGCTTGAGGACCTACTGTGAGTGTCTTTGTGTTTATGTTGAGGGATGGGAGCTGGCTGTGCTTGTCTTTGCTGTGTTTTGTATTTTCACTGTGATAAAACGGCTGACATAAATCATTCAATGGAAGAAAGATCTGTTTGGACTCTGGCTTTCAGAGGTCTACAATACGTGTTTATTCTAAGCCCAAGGTAAGGCAGAAGGTCATGATGTCGGGCTCACATGGGAAAGGTTGCTCCCCTCATGGGAGACTAGACAGGAAGCAGAGAGAGAAGGTGGGGCAGAATAAGATTCCCCAGTGAGGTCACCTCCAGGGACACACCTCCTTCAGCTTAGCTCCATCTTTTAAAGTTCCCGGTACCTCCACACAGCACTGTCTGATAGTGACCACGCTATCATGGGGAAACTCGTATTCAAACCTAATGCTGGACAAAAAAGATGAGTATGTTTCTTATAGATCTCTGTTCCTGGCTTTATTCATCCTGGATTAGTAATAAATTTGGCTGAACTCTCAGTCTTGTTAGGAATGATTGATCTAGTTTTTTTAACAAAAAGGACACTAAACCCAATTCCTAGGTTAAGTTCTTTATAATGGATATTAGAAAATAATTCATACATATGTGATTGTGTATGTGTCTGCTTGTGTCCAAATACATGCGTGTGTGTCTAACAGCCTTTTCAAAGAACAAGTTGGAGTAAAAAGATGTTGATTTACTCCTATAGTCCAGGAGCAGGGATTTTATGTGGTTCTGCAGAAGGAAGCCAGAGCCGCACAAGGCCTCTCTACTGCTGAGCTGCACCTTCATTTTTGTATGTTATAAACCCAGGTTCAGTTAAATGTCTTTATCCCAGACTCTGCTAGGAAAGGCAGCCATCTCCCTACACAGGGATGCTGATGTCACAGGGCTGAAGACAAGATCTCAGAGGCATCCTTGCTGGTGGCTATGTAAACATGGAGTCGTCACAATGGCACAGAATGCAAGAATCTGTCACTGTCCACATCACAGAGACCAGGGATCCTTTCCTAGGATGAGAACTGACAAGCCCTCTGCATGAAGGGTTGAAGAATCCTCAGGAAGCCACAGAAGGAGAGACACACTCTCGCCTTAGTCAACATCCTTATGATGCTTGCAGAGCCGTGCTGTCTAGGAAAGCATTTAGACAACAGTTGTTTTGTTTTAAGATCTATGCATTAAAAATACATCTGAAACCAGGGCACAAAGAAACACAGAATCCAAATAATATTATTAAATTTCTTGTTGAAGCAGGAAGCCCCATGGGATGGTTGGCTCAGCTCCCTACAAACAAACAAAAAAATCTGCAGAATGAGACTTGTTGCTTGAACAGACCATTTCTCTCTCTCTCTCTCTCTCTCTCTCTCACTCTCTCTCTCTCTCTCTTTCTCTCTCCTCTCTTCCTCTCTCTTATTTCTCCTGAGGAGACAAACAAATCTCTGAAGGACTATTAAGTTGCAAATATACGGGAGCCAAAAATAGAAGACAGAACCTCATAAACATTTTGCATATTTTGGAGTAATTTGTTGAAAATAGTACAAAATATGCCCACACTTGGCATCCAGAATACAAATATTAGGAATCCGGTCCCCTGGTACATTATGGTTTTTCAGCATTATAGGTCGGCCTCTTTCCATAGCTAGTGTGTGACTTTGTAGCTTGTTGGAGTGTGGATAGTATCAGTGACTTGTCTGGACAGTCTATTAGGGAGATGGCGTGTCATCAGCGACGTTAGCTTGTTTGAGACTCCAAGGGACAAAAGCCTGGAGTGGAACTCAGGGAGGGAAACAAAACACATCCGTATATATTTTAAAGCACTGATGCAATTCGCTGTGCTGAGCTGTTCCTTAAAATGAAAACCAGGCTGGAGAATCAAAGACTGTGGGTGTGTGGGGGCCTTTCCCTTTCAGAACATGGGGGTTAAGTGGCCAGTCTACCAGGCCTTCGTGTTGGAAGGAGACTGGTGCAGCCTGCCTCTCTCTCTCTCTCTCTGGGGCATCACTGAGCCTTGCTGATTTCATGGCTGTGGGTAAATCTGTCTTCAGTCTCCTCTGACAGGTGAGCCTCTGTCCCCCCAGCCCCACCCCCTCCAACGAAGGGGCTCCCTCTGTTACACCTGCACCCACCTCACAGGTGAGCCGTTCCGCTACCAAACGATGACTGGTAAGAAAAACAAAATGTCTTTCTTGGTTATAAATTTAACTCTCCTATGATTAGTTTGAGCAATTAGGACACCCCTGGGGTTCAGCCTGTGCCGAGGCGCACACTGGAAGTCTGATTAGCTCAGGTCTCTGGTTGCTTGTTCCTGGTAGCAAACGCCTGGCACATAGCGTATTGATTTTCATTTAGATATCTTAATGTTTCCAGACAATCCCGGCAGATGTGGGCTGAACTCAGATCTCCGGGAGCGCTGGGGCTGCAATCTGCAAACATTTTTCTTGCCACTTTGTTTCATTTTTCCTCAACTTAACTGATTTGGAATCCGGAGATATAAATGAAAAATGCCGAGTCGGTCCATCAATCACGGCATACACAAACATCGCCACTGCCCTTTCCTAACATCCTATTACCACGGGGTAGTTGGCTAGTCAAACAGGAATAAAAATTACACCGCAAACATCATAAGTTAGGCTTGATTTGTTGAGCAAGTGGCCTGACAATTCGGTAAGAGTTATACACCTCAGCTTCGTTGAAAATCAGGCTTGTTATGGCTCTGGTATGTCTATAAAGATTGTTCATTTCATATAAAACAGCTACCTGTACTGAACGCCCTGAAAGGAAGAATGATGCCGGCTATAAATACAGAGGGAAATCTATTTGTCTGCCCCTTCATGCTGTTAGCCAGTCATGTGCCGGGGCCCTTTGGTGGTTCTCGGCAGCAGAGGGAGTTCTCTGCGGCCACCTTCCCCTCTGCCAGGCTGGCCCGGATGGAAGCCCATCATCTCTCTTTGTCACAAGAGATAAAGCGTTGAAGTGTGACCATTGTCACCGCCTTGCTCCCTGCCCACCAGGGGGACGCTAATGATACTGAAAAACTAGACGGCATTGCGTTTAAAGCGAAGGCGAGGCAAAGGCTGTCTGTCGGCCGGCTGGGCCGGATAGCAGTTAACGTCAGCCAAGATAAATAGAAATTATTACAATGGGTTTGGAAGGGATTTTTTATAGGGCAGGGTTGTGTTCGTTTAAAGATACATTATTGGACTGTTCTATCTGATTTCAAGCTGCTGGGTAATTAAAATGATTAACATGCCTTACTCATAGAGTTCAATTCATTAAAGTTTTAAGCACCCTTTGTGCTCAGAAGGAGAGGCTAGAACATCCGTGTTGACTCATGCCGGGAGTCACTCATGCGGCCCTCTGTTTATTTTCTCTCATCTTTGGAGCCATAGCGTCCGTTTCTGAGCTGTGGGGCGTGTTGGATAGAATGTGTGGGCCTTAAATACCCATCCCAGAGGCTCCCTTGTTCAGAGAAGAGGAGGAGGAGGAGGGAAACCCAGAAAAACCTGTGGAGTAAGCTAACCCGGCGGTTCTCATAGGAAGCGACTGGTACCAGCTGCTGGTTCCTGGGGACTTGGTGGGTGGTGTCTGGGGCTCAGTAACTGTGACTGGAAAGCGTGTCCCCAACCTGCAGGCGCTGGGTCCAGCAGTCACCTGTAGGCCGCCAATATGCCACAACATGCCATAAAACGTGTTTCTCATTGTTACCTTGATTTTAATGTACTAAAAGCATGTTGTCTCACGTGCTATATGTTTGAAATGTTTTGCGTATGTTTTATGTGCATGTGTGTGGGGCATGTACACCCATGTGTGGAAGCCATGTGTCTTTTTGTCACTCTCAAGCTGATTTTCTGAGACACCGAACCTGGAGCTTACTTATAGGCCAGGCTGGCTGGCCAGAGAGAGAGAGCCTGGCAGCCTGTCCCCGCTCCTGGCTGTGCTGGAGTGCTGAGTGTGCACCACTCCTGGCCTTGTACATGGGTGCTAGGACCTGAGCTCAGATCCTCACATCACACAGCAGACACTTTAGTCAGGGACTGAGCCGTCTCTCTAGCAAGTTCCAGTGAGAGCTGGTTGTGCTAACTCTCTCACATAATCCCAGCACTTGAGAGGATGAGATAGGCGGACTGACTGCCAAGAGAACAAGGCCAGCCAGGGCTACGTCTCAAATCAGCAAGCTAGCAAACAAAGACCCCCCCCCCAATAAACAAAAAGCTAACAACAACAAAACCAACACAAGTCAGGCAGAGACAGGTTGGCCCATAAGTGATAGGACATTTCCTTTTAACTGTTAAAGTCTAATTTTATTTATGCATTCATAAAATACATGGTACTGTACTATGCCAGGGCATTTCGCTTTTAAAAGAATTGAAAAGCTTTACTCACTTCATTTTATTTATGTATGCCTGCTTGTATGTATGTGTCTATTCCTCTGCATGCTTGATACCCACAGCCAGTGGTTCTCAACCCTCTGACACTTCAGTCCTTTGGTACAGGTCCTCAGGTTGTGGTGACCTCCAACCATAACGTTATCCCATTGCTACTTCAGGAGAGTAATTTCGCTACTGTTACCAGTCGTAATGTAAATATTCGATATATAGGCTACATGACATGTGACCCCAAATGGGACACGCCCCACAGTAGGTTGAGAACTACTGCCCACAGAGGCCAGAGAGGGCATCAGGTCTCCCTCGGAACTGAATTTGGGATGGTTGTGAGTCACCATGTGGGTGCTGGGAACCAAACCTGGGTCCTCTGGAGATCAGCAAGTACTCACTGGGCCGTCTCTGCCGTCCCACACCAGGGCATTTCCAACAACTATACACTGTACCCCGAGGGTCGTCCCCTCCTGAGTTCTGGCCTCCATCTCTTCTCCCCTCCCTTAGTCCCCCTTCTTGGCCTAGACAGTTTCAGTGTTAATTTTGTGTCAGGTATACCCACAATTTCATGTATTTATACAAGAATCTAGAACACACAAAACACAGAAGATAAGACATTTGTATTTCCGGGACAGGCTTGGTTCACTTGCTCTTATTTTCTCCAGTCCGATCAATTTTCCTGCAAATGATGATATAACCTCGTTCTTTTCCCATGCCTCGAGAAAATTCCAGGGTGTATACACACACCGCATTTTCTTCACCCACTCCTGCTCTGATAGACACCCAGGTTGGTTCCAGACTCAGCTACTGTGAATCAGCACTGGTTTGCCGGCCCCTCTGTGCTGTGCTGAGGGTACACCGGGATTACACGGCAGACCTAGTTTATCTGAGGCACCTCAGTGACTGGACTGCTTTACATTCCAACCAACAGTGTGTAAGGCTTTCCTTCTGTTGGCATCCTCACCTGCCAACTTATTCCCTTAAGGACCGTCACCATTCTGACGGTCATGATGGAGTACGAGGGACTCTCGATGGCTAGTGAGAGCAAAGGGATTTTTAACATTTTTTTTGTTATTATTTATATTTCGTTTCCTGGGAATGGTCTTTCCACTCCATTAGCCAGTATTCTAATTGTTCGATTCCTTACTTAGCTTTTGTAGGTTTTTGTCCATTCTGCATGTTAGTATTCCTCAGAGGTGTGGATGTTAGTGCTCCCTCAGATGTGCTCCCTCGGGATGTCTGCACACAGTCATTGCTTTATTTTCTGTGTGGAAGCTTTTCAGTTCCTTGGAATCTCTTTGTCAGGTCCTGGCGTTATTTCCGGTGACCAGAGTTCACTCTGCACCTGTATCTTCAGGTGTCTCCTCTGCCTTTTCCTCTGACCATTTCAGGGTTTCACGTCTGATGTTAAGATATGATCCACATCAATGGGGAAGTTTGAATATTTTATTTTTTATAGTGTGCGTACATCCGTGTGGGCTTGGGCTTGTGCAGTTAAGTTTCTTCACGAGATGGACAGAAGAGGGCATCACATCCCTTGGAGTTGGCGGAAGTTATGAGCCGCCAGCTGTGGTGCTGTGAGCATGACCCATGTCCTCTGGGACTGAGCCGTTTCTCCAGCCTCCAACAAGACATTTTTGAGGGCAAACCCATGAGGGCAGAATTAAAGTGTGATAGCATGTGCTACCTTGCTCCCCACTGTTCAGGGTGAAAATATGCTAATCTTCTTATATGTCTCTTATGTAAACTTACCCATCAATACCAGCGATTTGCAAGGCTGGGGGACACACACTTGTTTTGGAAATTAACAGTATGGTTTGGAATTGTTGACCTTTTGTTGGGTCCTGGGGGAAGTCATCAGCATCACCCTCCAGCTGTGCGGCCCGGGGCACGACAGCTAAACCTCTCTGAGTCTTCGTGTTTTTATTCAAAGGATACAAGAATATTCACCTTTGTTATATGATTATAAAGATTTGAGAACTGTAATCCAAGGCTTAGTGAAATGCTTGGACTGGAACCGATGCCCGATGGCAGTATTTCTGGCATCCGTTATGTTATGTGTGTTACTATGTTAGGATACATGTGCTACTATCTTATGATATGTGTGTTTCTATGTCGGACATATCTGAGTGTTGCAGAGAACTGAGACCAATACCAGTATGCTAAGGAGAGCCAGTCATTTCAAAGCCCAGGCACGGGGGGTTCAGAAGGTGAGGTTTTATTTTAATTAGCTTGTTGAATGTGGATTCTTCCGGAAAAAATGAGAGGGGTGGGAGAGAGAGCGTCTCATAGCTGGGACTACAAAGTGGGTTGCAGACTAGTGAGCCTGTGCACCGAGGAACCTGGCCCACGGCCCACGGGTGAGCGTCACAGAGTAGGAAGAGAGTCCGTTTGCAAAGCTCTTGCCCTGGTGTTGTATTTCTGACTCTCCAATTGCTTTTCTGCTCTCCTGGGAGTGGGAGGAACTTGAGGCCATGGCTGGTCCACCATGACTGCTCTGTCCATCCGCTTTTGCCTACGTGACAACCCAAAGTAAAGACCTGGTCCAGCTTTGTGGGAAAATACCACACTATGCATTGTGATCTCTTCTTCTTCTTCTCCTTCTCCTCCTCCTCCTCCTCCTCCTCCTCCTCCTTCTCCTTCTCCTCCTTCTCTTCCTCCTCCTCCTCCTTCTATTAATATTATTGTCATTGTTATTATTTACAGGCAGGTTGTTAGAGTACCTGCCTGATCCAGGCAGGTCAAGGTCAATGTTAGCCTTCCTGGTGTAACAATGACCTTCTGCATCTGCAAGCAATGACAGTCTGTCTGTGTGACTGACACATCTGACCACTCTGGGCAGCTGACTTTAGACGGGCTTCTGGTATCTCACATGCCTCAACTGTGAAGAGTCACAAGAAGAGTCCCGGGGTGTCTGGATGGCCTGCATTAGAAACAGAGACTGCTTAGCAAGCTGGAAATCTATGTTCTTTGAGGAAAGTGAAATGAAAGAAAGAGATAGCTGCACAGGGCCAATATCCCTACAGAGCAGGCTTCAGCTCTCACAGTGGGGCCACACCCTCCTTTACGGGGCATTAGATTCGATCCACACACACACACACACACACACACACACACACACACACACACACACACACACACCTCCCTCCACTCTCTGGTCCTTGTAAGTATCTGGGTTTGAAATTCCTGCTGTACATAGTAGGCACTTCGTAATTACCTACCAGGTGAGTGAGTACACGGTTGGTGACTGGATGCAGGAATGACACAGCTTGACTGCTGGTGTCCCCTTGTGCTCTATAGAGATGCGGGAGTCAGGGTGGGTAAGCCAGCTCAGACTGAAGATAGAAGACGCCAGCCTCGGGGGTTTTATATTCAAGGGATTCAAATCCACATCGTAGAACTTTCTCCGTGACCTTTCCAGAAATTCCTCTGCATGTGCTATGGATCCCTAACACGGGAGTGATGATGAGCTGGGGTAAAATCAAATGGCCAACCACATCAGCTTTGTTCCCTGGTTGTCCTGGTTTGCTTCTCCGTTGCTTCAGTAGAACACTATGACAAAAGGCAGCTTGGGGAGGAGAGGTGCATTTCAGCTTACAGCTTTCAGATCACAGTCCATCACCGAGGGGGGGGAGTCAGGACAGGAACTGGAAGGAGGAACCTAGAGGCAGGACCTGAAGCAGGGACTGTGAGTGAATGCTGCTGGCTGGCTAGCTCCCCATAGCTTGCTCAACTTGCTTTCTTACATACCTGCTTAGGGGTGGAACCCCCCACAGTGGGCTAGGCCCTCCCACGTCAACCAGTGATTAAGAAAATGCCCCTACAGACATGCCCACAAGACAATCTGATGGAGGCAATTCCTCTGTTGAGGTCCCTTCTTCCCAGGTGACTCTAGCTTGCTTCAAGTTGACACTAACCAGCACAACTGTGGGAGATAACGTCCTAACGTCCTAGTCCAGGCTGCACACCTGCTGCTGCCAGGGACACAGAGATGCAAAACAGAGGTCTCTACCCTCACATTCTGGCAGAAAACTCAAAGCACAAGGAAACCCGAGGCAGGATAGAAAGACAGGGAAAGTTAAGGGGGCATGAGGAAACCCTCATTCTGGAGTCAGGTTGAAGTTTCTTGCCGACTGAGAGTCAAGCATGCCGATACCATTAACAACTCTTTTTGTGAGGGTGGTCGGTACGGAGACAACATTGCTCTTACACAGAGATGTTTCAAATAAGACTTGTAAAGTAGTGATGACCCATGCTTAAGGCCTAAGTAAGTGTGGTGATCGAATAGGAATGGTCCCCACAGGCTCATATGTTTCAGTGTTGGGCCCCAGTTAGTGGAGGTGTTTGTGAAGGATTACGAGGGTGGCCTTGTTGGATGGGGTGTGGCCTTGTTGGAGTTGGGGTATCACTGGGGGTGGGCTCTGAGGTTTCCCAAACCCACCCCAGGCTGTGTAGTGTCTGTTCTCTGAGGGCTCTCTATTAACCCCCTCGCTTAATCTGTGCTAAAAAAAATCTCTTTAATGCCAACTTTGTTTATGACTGGTTCATAATGAATTCTTGTTTGCAGTGAAGTCAGCAATCCAGGCTTGACCTGAAAGGGGGACTCGGCTGCTGTAGACAGTGGCACAGAACTCTGTCACCAGCCTCCACACAACTGCCAACATTTCCTATGAACAATGGAAAAGATTGACTTTACAGCATTATTTTTTTTTTGGCTGCCCATACCCTCCCCTCCCCTTCTCTACCTGATCTCAGCCTCATGAACCTGCTGTGTGTGAATTGTCTCAAGAGGTGCTGGTCATCTGGCTCTGTTGGCTTCTGACAGAGGGGAACCATGGAGATACACTGGAGGTTAGAAAGGGGTTGGGTCACAGTCTTCAAGCCACTGGGTTTCTTGATAGTGGTCTTGGGCCACCTCCTCTTTGTCTGAAGGTGTTGCATGACTTTTCCTGGGAAGAAGCAAAGTAACAACCGCTTGCCCCAAATAGGGCACCTGCAGGAAGAAGAAAGAATTCCATCCAAGCTCAGTTTGGTGAGCTAATGGGTTCATAGAGGTTACGTAGTATAAGATCCCTGGAGGCTCAGGCCCCCAGGATCTCTGCCCAGGACTGTGGCGACCCCAATCACCGGGTAGAGTCAAAAACTTGATGCAAACAGCAAGAGGTTTTATTGTAGTTGTTTAATGAGCTAACCCCATGTTAGGGTGGACCTTTCATCCATCCACCATGGCGGATGGCTGGGAAAAGACGCCGAGAAGCCACGGCATAGAGATCTTGTAGGGCAGCGTAAGGGGAGTGTCTAGGGGTACGCACAGGCTCAGGATTGGTGTGCCTCCAGGCTTGGAGGGCTTGCCCTGTGTTGATTGGTCAACTGGTTGTTATGGCCCATAGGCCCTCCCAGGGTGGTTGCTATGCTCTGCGTGTCATTGCTGTGCACTTGTCCGTAAAGCACACCCAGAGCCGTAAAGCATAGCGCCACCAGCTAACTTCTGATTGGTTCCTTGTCATGAGGCAGGCATCTGACCTCCTAGTGACCCAGGCAAGGTCAGGCAAGCACGTGTTACTGTCATGGCTGCCGAAATGGGGAGCTGGTCCTTTCATTAGGGAGCATGGCTGACTCAAAGGCACATATGTCACAGAAAAGTCTCTCCCTTTCTTTCTCTCTTTCCTATCTCAATTCCCTCTCCCCCTCTCTCATTGTTTCTCTCCATCTGTCTGCTCTGTTATCCTCTCTCTCTCTCTCTCTCTCTCTCTCTCTCTCTCTCTCGCTCTTTCTCCCCCCTCCCCTCTCTCCACATCCACTATGTTCTCCAGAGCCTCTCAAATCTACACGCAGCTGGTGGGATGGAGTGAGGTGGGTTGCATCTCCCTAGGGCCTGGCCACCCTCTCTTCCCTTTTAATAGGGAATGTTAATGGCTCCATTACCATACAAACAGCTAACCTTGTATGATTTGATTATTTTATTGCCATGGCTGCAGGTCAGGTAGTCTGTAGGCGTGAGCAATCTGGCTTTATGATGGTGATGGTTATTCCCAGAAGAATACTCCAACAGTGGTGACTGGTGCCACTGTTCTCCAGACAACACAGAATTCTGTCCGTCCAGAACGCAAGGTCTGTAAGAGCAGCATGACCTTCCTCCAATAAGATGAACTGGCTTCTATATAGAAAATGACCCGAGGAGACGCAGTTCAGGATTTAAACTGTGGTAAGTCCATGTAGTGGAAAGATGGTGATGTTTGCTCTGCTGGCTGATGCAAGCTGGAGTCATTAGGGAACCTCAGTTGAGAAAAACATCTCCATAAAATCTGGCTGTTGGGTATTTTGTTAATTAGTGATTGATGGGGGAGGGCCCAGTGCATTGTGGGTGTTGCCATCACTAGACTGGTGGTCCTGCTTCTATAAGAAAGCAGACTGAGCAAGCCATGGGGAGCAAGTCAGTGAGCAGCTCCCCTCCATGGCCTCTGCATCAGCTCCTGCCTCCAGGTTCCTGCCCTGCCTCAGTTCCTGCCCTGACTTCCCTCAGTGATGGAGAGTTACCCAGAAGTATGAGCCAAATAAACCCTTTCACCCCCAAGTTGCTGAGGTCATGGTGTTTCATTGCAGCAGTAGTGAGCCTGGCTAGGACATTTGTTTTCTTGCTCCTGCTCATCTGCATATTCTAACTTCCTTCTGTGTACACTGGCAGCCTTTATATAATAAAAGGTTGATTTTGTTTTTGTTTTTGTTTGTTTTGTTTTAAATAGAAAGCCTTTCTTCACTCTTTTAAGTTCTCATTCCTAGGACAGCCTAGCAGAGTTTTATCTTTTACTGTTTTATGTGTTTGGTGTTCTCCCTGCGTGCATGTATGTATACCGTGTGTGTGTGTGTGTGTGTGTGTGTGTGTGTGTGTGTGTGTGTGTGTGTGTGTGCAGTAAGAGCATACAGAGGCCAGAAGAGGGTGCAGGAGCCCCTAGAACTAGAGTTACAGATGGTTGTGAGCTGACACACACATGGGTGCTGGGAGCACCCAGGGCCTTTGGAAGAACAGCCAATGTTTTTACGGTCACCACACCCAGCCTGGCAGATTTTGAAATGAGAATGTATTAGAGCACACAGTGCCTTCATTATTATTTGTCTATTGATGTGATTTGCACCATGGCCAAGGTAGCTTATAGAACACAGAGGAAGTTTCTGCCCTCATGTAGCTCATACAGGCATTGTCAACGGTGGTGCCACCTCAGGCCATTGACTTCAGGTACCTGTGAATAATCTGAACTCTGGCATCTGAGTCACACTTCTCTCTCTGTCTTCACAGCCCGTTCCTCTCATCTGTATACGCTCACCTTGTGTATGCTGTGGCCAGCTCCTGTAGTCCATCCTAGGTCACGGTTACATGGCACCTGTGTCCAGGAGGGACGAATGCCGTTTCGGTACTGACTCTAGCCGCCTGAGTTCCACCACCACGTTAGGGCCCCAAAATAACACACAGAGTCTTATGTTAGTTACAATGCTCAGTCTTAATTATCAACCATAACTATATATATATATACATATACATATACATATACATATACATATATATATATATATATATATATATATATTTTCGAGACAGGGTTTCCCTGTGGCTTTGGAGGTTGTCCTGGAACTAGCTCTTATAGACCAGGCTGGTCTCGAACTCACAGAGATCCACCTGCCTCTGCCTCCCCATCACACATCTGTAGCGACAAAGAGCAATTTGAATAGACTGGCATCTTTAAAAAAATACAAGTGCTGAGCATCAAACCTGGGTCCTCCGTAGGAACAGTAAGTACTTGGAACTACTGAGCCGTCAGCTTGGCTCTGCTGTTCATGTTTTTGATGACAGCTATTCTGCCCAGGGTGAAACAGACTCTGCATTGATTTCTCTGATAATTATAGATCAGTGATAGATGGTTGTGAGCTGCCATGTGGTTGCTGGGAACAGAACCCAGGTCCTCTGCAAGAACAGCCGGCGCTCTTAACTGCTGAGCCATCTCTCCATCCCCCAGATAAAGGATTTTTAGCAGACTACGGACACTTAATTTTGATTTTTTAAAAATCTACTTTTTATGGAACTGGAGTGGACATGAACATTTGTGCCCCAAATAACAACATCTGAATATATGAAGCAATTTTGTATGTTGCTATGGTAAAACTGAAATTACAGTCATGATTAAAAAAAAAAAAAACTATCCAGTATTTGACAAATCAAGAAATTATAAATATGGATGTAGAAACACTGAACATACAATTCATCTTTGTTATTTAGAAATTAATCTTGATTTACTTGACAAATGTACGTAACTTAAGAGGAATACACAAGCAGTTTCATTGTGTTGAAATGGCCTAGAGGACACAGGAGAAACTTCCATCATAGTGACCTTTGTGGGTGTGTGGTGATAGAGTCTATTATCAGTATTTTGCCAGGTAAAATAAATGAGGGAAAAGAGGGCTTTGGTTGGAATTGTAGAAAGCAGGCTTGTTTGGATTCTGCTTCTTTAGGGTCCACAGTAGTGGAAGTTAGCACTATGAGTAGTGTCTGGGACAATGACACACACTTGTAATCCAGACAGTCTGAAGGTGAGGCAGGAGGATCATGAGTTCAAGCACAGCCCAGGCTGTGTAGTGACTTCGGGACAAGTCTGAGCCACAGAGTGAGACCTTGTCTTATCGTTTCTCACAAAGGAACGAAACCACCCAAATGTGTTAGTTGATACTGTTTCTGGGACTAGCTGTCTGAGTAGGAGCAGCCTACAGGAAGAAGGCTTACTTTAGACTCATGGTTTCATGGTGGGGAAGGCCCAGCTGAGACTCCATCATGGTAACAGAGATTGGAAAAGGGACCCTTGCATCTTGGTGCATCAGGAAGCAAGAGACCTGCCGGGCCCGGCTTGTATCAGTCCCACGCTACAGAGGCCATCTATTCCCCACTGATGTCTTTGGGGCTGCGATCGGAGCCAGCCGAATGGCCTTGGGTCCATCCCTGAGTTGGGGAGTGCTGGACTGGGAAATTCCTAGGTACCCAACAATGGTAAAGATGAGACACAGACATCTTGTCATCTCAGGAGGGCTCTCAATCCATGCTGCAGTCTGGAGTCTCCAGTTTATTCAAGCATCCTCTTAAATAGCTTTCCAACAGTGGGCGTGACCACAGAAGACATCTACTACCATGTATAGAGCTGATATCAAATAATTCTTTTAATCCTAGAGGCACCCCTAGGCAGATACCAAGCCCTCAGAACAGGTTAAGGGGCACCCAGGGCCTATGTCTGTTGCTATGCAAACTAGGAGACATTCTCCACTGAGGCCAAGCCACCCAGAGGTAATTAGCCTGCATCTGAAAGACAATGGGAGATTCAGGCTCCTGGAATCCAGCTGAGGTCTGGACTCCAAAATATTATAATTGATATTTTTGGGGCCCCCGACAGAGGCCCCATGCAAAACATGTTTTTTTCAGACCCCTTCAGACCCCTCTAAGATACCTAGGGCCAGCTAGCTCATAGTCCAAAAGATCTAGAACTTCTGAGAGCCGGAGACACCAGCTTGGAACGAAGTGTTCAAACAGGGCCAAGAAGCGGTTTGGCGCTAAGGCGGCTTCAGAGGTTCCTGGCTTAGAGGTCAGCATTGGAGGAGAAAGGGTGAGACTGGTCAAGAGCAGGAGGTTAGTGGAGTTAGTAACACCGGGTGAGACCACCAGCTGACAGTTCTGTGAGTCCCTTCCCTGGTTCACAGGCTCAGCTGAGTTCCGATTGCTGAACTCTTATTTCTCCGAGAGAGTTGAAGGTGGATCTCGTTTTCTGGCTGCTCTGACAAAACACCCAACAAAGGCAAGTTAAAAAGAAGAAGGTGTTTGGCTCACCGTTTGAGGGTGTAGTCCATTACCACAGGCAGGCATGGGATGGAGCCTGAGAGGGCTGATTATTTTGTATCCTCAGTCAGAGAGGCAAATCCTAGTGTTTGGCTTGCATTCAGCCCGGGGAACCCAGGTCCACTTATCCCTGCCAGCCACGTTCACACAGGGGCTTTCTGGGTACCCCAGCCTGCTGATCCCTGCCCTCCACACCCCCATAGGGGATTCCCATCTCAATGAATGCAATCTGGAAATTTCCTCATAGTTGTGAACAAAAGTTTGTTTCCTTGACGATTCTAGATCCTGTCAAAATGGCAGCGACCATTAACCGTCACTGTGGTCTTATCCTGAAACAGACGAGAAATTTCATGTCTTTGTGTTTAGTGACCATGGTGGGGGGTGCGAGGTGTGTGGGGGTTGAACTGCTCATCTCAGCAGGTTGGGAATCCCCTATCTCACACAGTGTGCCCACATCACCTACTGGTAGGCAGGAATGGTGCCTGCCAGCTCATCCCCTCTCGTGCTCCCTTTCCTTGGAAGAATCTTCACTCAGAAGCGAGACAGTAGAGGGTTTGTTCTGGCAATCTAGAATATGACTACACTGAACTGCAGCAAACAATGTCACGTTCTTCTGAATATGTGGAAAACCAAGGACTATGGAGGAGGAAGGACTATGGGGAGGGAAGAAGGGAGGGATAGAGAGCTCGTGTGTGTGTGTGTGTGTGTGTGTGTGTGTGTGTGTGTGTGTGTGTGTGTGTGTGCTCGTGCGGGAAAGAACAATGTAAAACGCAGAATAAAATATACTTTCTTAAAGCACATCCGGTGATGGGGCTTGATCTGTGGCTCAGCAGCTAGGGGCACTGGCTGTTCTTGCAGAGGACCTGGGTTTGATTCCCAGCACCCACAGGGAAGCTCACAGCCAGTGATAACCCCAGTTCCAGGGGACCTGATGTTCCCTTCAGTCCTCTGTGGGGACCAGGCACAAATACGGTACACAGGCAAAACACTCATACACATGAAATAAAGAAAAAAAAATCTAAAGTTTTTAAAACACAACCAGTGACATTCAGGAAGACCTTACATTCAAAGAACAAGAGTCGTCTAGGGAGAGGGATCGCTTACAGGAGGCATCTCAGCAATTAAAACCATGATCCTGAAAATCAAAGGTCTGCAGAGAGGAGAGATGATAAGAGAAACAGAGCATTGGTCCTCAGGAGGCTCAGTCTCTGTTACAAGGCACAGAAAACAGCACTCAGAGATGAAAACCAGGGCCAGGACGCTGCAGAGGAATCCTCCCCACAGGACAAGAGCTTTGGGAGTTCTTAGAACAGTAATGAAAAAAGACAAAGGCTTCACAACAAGGGTTTATCACTGAGTAATCCCAGGGCCTCAGGACTGGGTGCAGCTTCGTGGGGAGGGTGTGTGAATATCATTACATCAGAAATGAAGGAAGAAAACACTGCCTCAAAGAAAAGACCATCCGGCTGGTGTCTGAGGCTAACACACAATGCAGGCTCTAACAGGATGCTCTGCACATGTGTGGGGGAAAAAAAGAATTGGACTTGCAATCCCATGGTTTGATTATCTTTTAAAAGTCAAGGTTGATAGGAGACTGGGGATTTTCAAAATCTATCTGCTAAGCACTCTGGAAAAAATAGTCTAAAATCTACATATGAAGTCTCCACATTGAATCTCATAATTTGGGTCTGGACGCATACTCCACTGTGACAAAGAACAACTTTTAACATCTGATCCACACATAAATAACATCGCACGCATCGAAAACGTATTCACGTATTTAGAAAAATAGAAATACAAATCAATACTACTATATTCTTAATCTTTTATTTTTAACATTAAATTAATAAAAGTCTGAGGGGTTCAGGCTTTAATGCTGATGGGCTCTACCTCTTTAGGAGGCAGATCCCACCCCCTGACAACAGTCGGGCAGGCACAGGGACGTGCCAACACCATGTCACCCGCCACGCGTTATGGCCTACGTGAGGACTCTGGGCATGCGTGGAACCCCAGTGTGCATGCGCATTCTCCCTTTAAAAGTTATAACTTCCCTGCTTTGCTCTCTCTCTCTGCCCCCTCTCTGCCCCCCTCTCTGCCCCTCTGTCTCTTCTCTCTGCCTCTTTCTCTTGCAGCCGGCCATGGCAGTCAGCCATGAACCCTGTTCCTCTTCTCTCTTAGTCCCTCTGCTCTGCCGGGCGTATAATCAACTGGTTAATGTATTCTCTTAGTCTCATGTCTCATCTTGGGCCCTCTTCTTCTTTATTTCTAATTTAAGCAAAAGAACAACAAAGCCCAATAAATAACTTTCAAGAAGAAAAAATCCAGACATAGTCACAGAACCAGCCCAATATTAACATAGAAGCTTAAATTTTGTTTTGTCACAACTATAGCTAAGTTTTTATTTATTTAGCAAGAAAATGAGGGCAAAGCTCCTCTTCAAAAATAAAATAATTATGGTAAAACAAGTGCAATTTCAAATTTTAAAGTACTGTATGTCTGCAAACTAAATTATAAAATGCACATGTTAATTTGCTGTTTTTAAGAAGAAAAAAAATACATTACATAAGCAACCCAGAAGCATAGATTTCCCATTTTAAAAGACTCATTCATTTTTATTTCGTGTGTATGAATACTTTGCCCATAAGTTTGTATGTGCACCATGTATGGGCCTGGTGCCTGTGGAGGCCAGAAGAGGGCGTTGGATTGCCTGGAACCAGAGACACAAATAGTTTTAAGCTATGGTGTGGTGTTGGGAATTGAACCTAGGTCCTCCTCAAAAGCAGCCAGTGCTTTTAACCACTGAGCCATCTCTCCAGCTCAGAACTCTTGAAGGAATGTAAAATGTGAGGATTGTTTCAGGTACAGTTTGCCTGCAACAACATCAAACAAAAGCACAGATTCATCTGTGAGAAATATATAAAAAGTATTTATATAGTTTTAGAACATAGTTCCTTCCCAAAACAACATTTATTGCACGAGGCAGTCACTCTGAGACTTCAGCTGGACAAGAAAGTTCAACACAGAGAAACTTAACTTTGAACGCAGTGTTGAAATACTAAATTTTTTTTTTTTTTTTAAAAAAGATGGTAGAACAAGAATGACGGCCTTTGTTGAAGTTTTGTGCCATTCAGTAATTCCAGGGTTGTCTAATATTAGAATGAGTGTTAGCATACTTTAGTGTATTAGTAAATCAGAATGAAAATTGACACCCGTCTCCTAGTAACATGGTTTGTAATGAAATTCAACAACCACTCCCAGAAACAAACTCCCAAAGCCACTCACTGGCTGCTAACACAGTGGAAATTAGGCCTTTTTAAAAACATTTGTTCTAACTCCCAAATCTGCAGAGGAAGCACACTTGACAATGAAAAACCGGAATCATTTCTATTTGAATAAGAAAAGATTCCTACAGTTTCTGCCATGTTTAAAGATGGTTTTGAAGACTGTGGGGAACTCACTGACTATGCTGACATGAAGTACAATGAGCTAATCAAATCTCTATTCTAGCCTCTTTGTCTTCTCTGGTTGTCACGATTCCACTTTGAGGTCAACATTAATTTTCTTAAGCTCCCTTGTGGCAGGGCAAAGGTACAGTGTTTGCATCGCTGTGTCTGGCTTATTCAACACTGTACTCTTCAGTACAACAAGTACTATCCAGTAACATATAAACAACAGGATTTCATTCTCCTCTGTTTGTTTGTTTTTGAGACAGGGTTTCTCTGTGTAACAGCTCTGGCTGTTCTGGAACTAGCTCTGGAGACCAGGCTGGCCTTGAACTCACAGAGATCCGCCTGCCTCTGCCTCCCAAGTGCTGGGATTACAGGCGTGCGCCACCACCATCCAGCAATTTCATTCTTCTTTATGGCTGAAAAGCATCCCATTGTATGCATAGACCACAATTTCTCTATCAATTCTGGACTGATGGGTCTATACGAACACTCCACACCTCAGCTATTATAAATAAGGTGAAGTGAACACTGGCTTGCAACTATTTGTTGCATGGATTTCATTTTTTTGGACGTATGTACATAAGTTATCACAGCTTTGAAATCATGGCCCACTGAATAACGTAAGAATTAAAAAATTAAAAGGGCAACTTTGAAAATAAACATGAATATTGTTATTAATGTGCCAGAAATGTCTAGATGGTGAGCACAAGAGGACAAACTAAGAATGACGCTATGCTGCTAAGTGAATTCAGTAACAAAACATTTAGTTAAAATAAGAATGCAATACAAACTTTTATTGGAAGTAGATGTGGTTAACACAGCCACAGCGGGTTGAGGCACAGAGAAGAAGGCAAGAGATTGGAATGTTCAGCCCTAAGTGGTACAATTTTTATCACGTTTTATCTTCCCATGGCTCAGGAATCATCATGTTTTTGTTTTGTTTTTTGGTTTTTTGAGACAGGGTTTCTCTGTGTAGCTTTGGAGCCTATCCTGGCACTCGCTCTGGAGACCAGGCTGGCCTCGAACTCACAGAGATCCGCCTGCCTCTGCCTCCCGAGTGCTGGGATTAAAGGCGTGCGCCACCAAAGCCCGGCCAGGTTTTTTGTTTTGTTTTTTTTTTTTTTTTTTTCGAGACAGGAAGGAATCACCATGGAAGAAGAGACATGGAAAGGTAGAGAGCCAGAGGTGGGAGATAACTATGGAATTTTCTGAGCACATCAGGGCAGAAGCACATACAAACTCCAGTTGTGACAGTGTGCTCAGGCCAGGCAAAATCCCAGCATGCAAAGGGGAGGTGGGTGTGACATCCGTCCCTAGCTGAGCAGCCATTGGCCATCGATAGCTTCTGGGAAAGGGGGTGGTTTGACTGTGTGCTAGTGAAAGCCACACACCCAAGTGGATATAGGCAGCACAAATTGGATTCAGGGAATTAAAAAAAAAAAAAAAAAGAGTTGGATGGGTAGGGAATTGGGATCTGGTAGGGGTTCAGGGAGTGGTGAATGTGATCAAAATAGTATTGTAAGAAATTCTCAGATAACTAGAAAAGATGAGGAAAAGGAACAACATAAAAATCTATAGTTTTCGACATGCAAATGGTGTCAGAGTTTTAAAAATAACATGTAGACTAGCAACCACAATAAACAAAGGTCCAGCATGAAGGCCACAAGAAATAGGTGGAAACAGATTTAAAAAGAATAAGGGGCTGGTTTGATGGCGCAGCACATAAAGACATAAACTCACAAGTATCTGAGCAATCGCATTATTAACTAATTTAGAAAAGAAGGAATGTAAATAGAAAAGCGTGCTACGCTGTTTGTGCTGGCTAGTTTTCTGTCAACCTGACACAAGCTAGAATCATTTGGGAAGAGGGGCTCTCAACTCAGAAAATGTCTCAGGCAAGCCTGTGCAGCGTGATGGATGGGTGGAGTTCTGGGTGCTGACTGCCGACTCAACAGGTCGGCAGTCAGCAGCTCCTGTCCATGGCCTCTGCGTCAGCTCCGCCTCCAGCTTCCTGCCCTGTTTCAGTTTGTTCCTGCCTTGACTTCGCTCAATGGAATGTGACTGAGGGTATGTGAGACAAAAAACCCCTTTCATTCCCAAGGTCATAGTGTTTCATCATAGCAGTAGTAACCCTAAGACACTTTTGATTTAGCTGCAGCAAATCAATGAAACACTCCAAGGAGAGCTGAATCATCCATCACGCATACATATGAATTTCATGTAAGAGCTTGTGGCATTCAGTCAGTGCACAGTTCTCGGGCTGGAGAGATGGCCCAGCAGTGAGGAGCACATATAGCTCTCGTAGAATACCTGAGTTCAATTCCCAGTTCCTACGTAGGATGGATGGTTCACAACCATGTGAAAGCCCAACTCCAGGGTGTCTGGTGCCCTCTTCTGGCTTCCATAGGCAATGGCACTTACATGCACAGACACATGCACACAACATACTTTAATAAGAATTAAGTGAAAAATAAGTGAGTGATTTTGTCAATTAAATTGGGTCTTGATTGTGAGGGAAAAGTTTTTTTTTTCTTTTACAGTACAATACCCAGAAACAAATTTTCAGACTGGTAGATGTTTGATGTGAAATGTAAAAGAATAGAAAGAGTTTGAGAAAATGCATGAGTATTTGGGCCAGTAGGTGAAGGTGCTTTCTGGCAAAACTGATGATCCGAGTTCTTTTTTTTTTTCTTTTTCCATTTTAAAATTTAAATTAGAAACAAGATTATTTTACATGTCAGTCCCAGTTCCTTCTCCCTCCCCTCCTCCCCTGACCCCACTGACACCCTACCTATCCCATACCCTTTCTGCTCCCCAGGGAGGGTGAGGCCTTCCATAGGGGTCTTCAGAGTCTGTCATATCCTTTGGGATAGGGCCTAGGCCCTCCCCTGAAGGGTTCCTGTTGAAATGGAGAAATGTACAGACACACTATGGCCTATGGGCTGAAGATGGATGCCCCAATGTTACAGAGGAACTTTGGGTGACTGTTCAGTTAGTGAGATGTCTCTGTTAATTCTAGAGTTCATATATTTTCCTTCAGTGGTCTTTGGTAGAGCTGAAGACAGATAGTTATGTTTATAATTTTCTTCAGTTATTATAAAAGATAAATTATCCTTCTTTTTATTTAGACAGAAAAGAGGAGATGATGGGGAATGTACTTCTGTGTATGTTTATCTTATTGATTGTTAAATAAAGTTCTGTTTGGCCAATGGCAGCAAGTTAGACAGGACTAGGAGTCAAAGAGGATTCTGGGAAATGTAGTAGAGAAGTGGTGATCCAGGCAGGAAGTGACATAGCAAGGAGACTCAAATCTAAGTGAGGAAACAGGAAGTGTCCCCTTTTCCCATTCACCTCCTCCAGCGGCAGGATGTGATCCACCGGCCAGGAGGGATGCCAATAAGGCATCTGATAAGATAAGTCTTATGAAATATATAGATTTATGATAATTAAGACTGAGCTAGCAGATGAGGATCCTAGTCATTGGCCAAGCAGCTTTGAACCTAATACAAGTCTCTGTGTATTAATTTGGACCCTAAGTCGGGCGGTTGCCTGGCATAAAGCTCACACGTGGTGGTGGGGCTCAGCGACTTTTGGCAGAAAGATTTATTGTAACACTCCCCCAGGTGTTTAGGCTGTGGGAGTATCCCTTTATGTGGAATGGGCTCCCAAAGTCCATTCCTATGCTAGGGATAAGCACTGATCTACTACAAGAGGTCTCATAGATTTCTGAGGTCTCCTCACTGACACCCACGATCATGGGGTCTGGATGAGTCCCATGCTGGTTTCCCAGCTATCAGTCTTGGGAGCAAGAGCTCTCACTTGCTCAGGTCAGTTGTTTCTGTGGGTTTCATCAGCCTGGTCTGGACCCCTTTGCTCATTGCTCCTCCCTCTCTGCAACTGGATTCCAGTTCAGTTCAGTGTTTAGCTGTGGGTGTCTGCGTCTACTTCTATAAGCTGCTGGATGAAGGCTCTAGGATGGCATATAAGTCAGTCATCAATCTCATAATCAGGGGAGGGCATTTAAGGTAGCCTCTCCTCTGTTGCTTAGATTGTTAGTTGGTGTCATCTTTGTAGAGATCTCTGGACGTTTCCCTAGTGGCTGATTTCTCTTTAAACCTATAATGTCTCCCTCTCTTATGGTATCTCTTACCTTGCTCTCCTCTATTCTTCACCCAACTCAAACTTCCTGCTCCCTCATGTCCTCCTCACCCCTCCTCTTCTCCCCTTCTCATTCTCCTAGCTCCCTCTCCCCTCCCCCATGCTCCCAATTTGCTCAGGAGATCTTGTCCCTTTCCCCTTCTCTGGGGGACCATGTGTGTCTCTCTTAGGGTCCTCCTTGTTTCCTAGCTTCTCTGGTGGTGTGGATTGTGGGCTGGTAATCCTTTGCTCTATGTCTACAATCCACATACGAGTGAGTACACACCATGTTTGTCTTTTTGTGACTGGGTTACCTCGCTCAGAATGGTTTCTCATGGTTCCATCCATTTGCCTGCGAGTTAGAACACACAAGGTGGAAGGAGAGACCACACTCCTGCAGGTTGTCTTCTGACCTCCTCAGCAGCCCACGATACATGTGTCCCTCCAACACAGCGAAAAAAATGGAAGAGTAAAATTAAAACCCCACACAAATATTTTTCTGACATCTTTGTGGGTAAGTACTGTCCAAGAGTAGAGTGTTGAAGTATGACACACAGGCTAGGAATAATAGAATGGACTACCTAGAATAACAACACTCTTTGTACCAAGAACTCATTTACAAAGCCACATGTTACATCACAAATGGGGGACAAGGTAACTTTGTAATAGGAGTTTTTCATATTTGTATCATGTAATGAGTACTTACAAACCAATAACAAATGGGTAAATAGGCAACAGAAAATATCTAAAATAAATGAGCAGGAACCTCTATCACAAACTGTCACCACGGCTAATGATATAAACCAATTTGACTTGGCAAGACAGCAAGGAATTATAATTGAAAAGATCAATTTGCACAAATCCAGAATGCAGAATATTCTAGATAAGTATCCCCATATGTCTTAAATGTGTGACTCTGCTACCTCTGAACCTCCTTGACTCCTTTCTCAGACCGTCTTCCCCATAGTGCGTGTGGATTGCAGGTTGTCCCCCCCCCCCACTCTCCAGGTGATGCCATTTCTGTTGCTGGGAGAGTAAGTAGATCCATTTCTGTGGTACCAGCTCTAATCAATGCTAGGCAAGTGGTCTACCGTTGCCCACACCTCTAGCCCATCACATGGAGGCTCTAGAAAGGTGCTGTACCACTGAGTTATGCCCCAAGCCTCTCCCTGGTATATTTTTGTTAAGTGCTCAACCAGGAAGACATGTCCCAGCCCATCTTTGGGGAGTTCTAGGCAAGAGCTGTCTGTACCACTGTGCCGCTTTATCTCCTGCTCTAAATCTATACATTCTGGAAGTTCAATAAAGCGAATTCATAGTGCAAAGCAAAGTGTTAATAAGTAGCCCATTTCTTTCTATAGGCTATTCCCATTCCCATATTAAACCCCATGAAATCTACTGATCGCTTCTTTAGAGCTTTAGCCTCACGATGTTCATTGCAGTATTAATTATAAGAGTTACTATAAACGTCAGTGGGACAACTGAAGGATGGATGAAGCACATGACAGTCACAGGGCAGAAATAACATGACAGTCAAACAGTGCTTAACAAAACAATTCACTGCCATGAACTCAGTCCCGAGATATGCTGGCTAGTTTTTTGTCAACATGACACAAGCTACAGCCATTTTGGAAAAGGGCTGAGATAGTGTCCTAGCCCATTGACCTGTGGGCAAGCCTGTGGTACATTTTCTTAATTGATGACAACGTGGGAAGGCCCAGCTCACTGCAGGCAGTGCCATCCCTGAGCAGGTGGTCCAGGGTGCCCTAAGAAATCCAAGAGGAGCGAGTCAGTAAGGAGATCCCCTCCATGGCCTCTGCATCAGCTCCTGCCTCCTGGTTCATGCCTTGAGTTCCTGCCATGGTTTCCTTCAGTGATGGCCTGTGATGTGGAAATTGGAGCTGAAATAAACCCCTTTCTTCCCAAGTTGTTTATGGTCATAGTGTTTCATCACAGCAGTAGAAATCCTAACTAAGACAAAGGGTGAATGATGAAACAAACACTGTAGTTAAACATTGCTTATCTGAACACACACACACACACACACACACACACACACACACACACACACACACACACACACACAAGAATATAAACACAATTAAAAGTTATCAGTTATTCATTTCTGAAAGAGGATCATGAAGTTTACATTTTTTTTTGTGTGTTTACATGTTTGAAGGTACTGTTCCCAACATTTTATATGAGGGGCATATTGCCATTTTGCAAAGAGATAGAAACCCCTCCTGGAAAATGTTCCTCCTGATTTTTTTTAGAGGCAAAGACCTGGGAATTTGGTTTTTGAGATTTGGGGAGATATTCAGGACTTGCCTTGTGACCTCCCAACCCTGGCAATCCTTAATTAACAGTCATGATGGAGAACAGCTCACAGCAGAAGGAGTGGAGCAGCTGGCAGGTGCTGAAGAGGACCAGGAAGCTTAATCAATGTGGGACCCATGGTGAGCGTGGTGTTGGAACAGCCTGGTGCATCTTTCTTCATTGGTATCATGTCGTAGTGGAGTTGGTGTTTAACTGTATACACACACAGCACTTGAGCTACAGTCGCCTGGCTGACTGAGACAGAAGAGGACCAGGACTCACAGGCTGGCAACACACTCTCTCTGAGGAGTATCCTCTCCTGGCTCCCTGGCCTGTAGGAGCTAAAAGCCCATGCTACCTTACCTACCACCTCAATGAGCGACTTCCGGGTGAGAGGCATGGAGCCACCTGCGTCCCTTTCTGCAGGTGTGTGTTGGTACTCAGGTAGGTGCTGAAGATGCTTGGGTTTGTGTGAGAAAGTGGGTCTCCTTTCAGAACGTCAGAATGGACCCTGTGCATTTTGAAGTACTGGGGAGGGCAGGGACCTAAAGCTTGGGTATCTGCCTCTTCGGCTCCCTCCCTGTTAGCTCAGTCGACAAATAGATCACTCATGCCCCTGGTCTCTGAGCAAAAGATGACCTCTGAGCAAAGATGGCTCCAGTTTGTTCCAGTCTCTTCTCTCTGGAGGACACCAGAATGCTCCTTATAAAACTCATCATGGGCATGCGTCTTGTATACTTTAGTGTCTTTCTGTGACCCCTGAGATGAAAAGTCCACCATGGCCCATCCAGAGTTGTCCCTTATATAGTGATATATATATATATATATATATATATATATATATATATATGTTCCACACTAACAATAGTCATTAACTTCCCGTGTGTGTGTGTGTGTGTGTGTGTGTGTGTGTGTGTATGTATGTGTGTGTGTATTATGTATGTATGTAGGTGTGTGTGTGTGTGTGTGTATGTATGTATGTGTGTGTATGTGTGTGTGTGTGTATGTATGTATGTATGTATGTATGTGTGTATATGTGTGCACCCACACGTTGGGTGTTGGATATGTCACTTGCAAAGCACACAGGCTATGACAGAGCTACCACCAGCCCTAGTTCTCATTAACTCAGTGCTTCCTCATTTTTCTGTCAGGAAGCCATCCTTGATTTCTTAAATATCTGCTTATTTTTATTTCAGGTCCATGAATGTTGTATCTGCATGTATGTTTGTGGACCATATGTGAGCCCAGTGCGTGAGGAGGCCAGAAGAGGGAGTCAGATCCTCAGGAGGCTGCTGGGAATTGAACCTGCATCCTCTCAAAGAGCAGTCAGTGTTCTTAACCACTGAGCCGTCTCTCCGGGCCTCCTTAGTTTCTTAAGACTCATCTGGGTCTTCTTACTGCATGTTACAGCACCTTACAGTAATTTAAACCCCAAAGTTTTGCTTTGCAGTTTCTAGTTTGGTAGCTCTTTTCTCTTAATCTAGTCTGAGTCCTCAAATGGTGTGTCTGTCTCCATCAGTGTCCAGCAGAGTGGTGGCTGTAGTGGTTCGTGGTTGAGTTGAGTGTCCCTCTGAAGGCTTATGTGTTTAAGGCCTGGTCTCCAGCACTGGGGCTCCATTGACAGGTGATTGGGTAATCAATGGATTCGATGGATAGTGACTGATGAGTTCATCATAGCTGAGTGGACCGCTATGAACTGTGGTCTGGATGGAGAAAGTGGGTCACTGGGGACATGCCTTTGAAGGTTCCTTCTAGTATATTCTCTGTATTTCTGTTTCTCCTCTCTCTCCGTTTCTCTGTTTCTCTCCCTCTTCTTGCTCCCCTCTCAAGAGGGCTGACCATGGGCTGCACGTTCTGAAACTGTGAGCTCAAACAGATCCCGAAGCTGTTTCTCTCTGATACTGTTTTCACTAACACTTGGCCGGTCACAGACGCTCAATTTATGGAGCCAGTGATGGAATGAATGGCCACACTTGGAGTGAGGAGGACACAGCCCCTATTTACAAGGATTTAAATACACAGCATGCAACCAAGGGGTGGTCTTGCAGGCAGCAGAGACTAGAACAGAGGATCGGTTCCTTCTTCCGGACAGAGGAGATTTCTGAGCCTGGGAACTCAGTTTGTGGATCCAGCGGAGAGGAGGGAGGAGGAGAGACTGCTCTTTGAGCTGGAAGCCTTGGGCTTCAAATCCGACTCAGCAGTGGTAAGCCCTGAAGTATTCTGGAGTGTGTCACTGCCGTGTCAGCCTGAGCTGATTCTAGCAAAATGCCTACTGGGTGCTGGCACTGGATACCTTGAAGGTTTTGGGAACTGCATCCAGTGTTGGTATCTTTAGTGGTCTCCTGACAGCCAGGCCTGAAGATGCAGCTGAACCTGGCCAGCAGGGGCGGGAGGCTGGCCCTGTCACCAGCAGCACCATAAGCCCACGCCTTCATCTATTCCAGTCATGTCCCTGGGCTGCCCAGCTGTCAATGCTATAATTACGCAGCCACGGCCGCGGGAAGTGTGTGGTTGTGGGGACCCTCTGGTCTCCTTAGAACTTTACAACTGTTGTTACAGCTTATCAGGACACAGCCTGCCTTCTGTTGGTCTCTTGAAAACTGCTGTAATTTCCATCCATCACATGGGCAAGCCAGCTGCTGCAGGGGCGGCAGCCAGGAGGGGGCCCCTCGCGCACCCCCCTCTCACACACAGACATGCTGGCCCTGACCTTGGGGAAGCTAGCAGCTTACACCAAGGGCCTGTCTTGGAATGACCGGGGCCAGGTCTTTTCTCTGGACCATGTGTGGCTGCTTTTGGTTTGCCCTGCCGCCCTGACTTGCTGGTATCTGACCTGGGGCAGTGAACTTCCCAAGTCAAAGGCTCCATACATGACACAACCCTCTGCTATGACGAGCTTTATGTTGGATTTTAAAATGTTCTTTGTCTCCAGGGCCGGAGAGAGGGCTCAGAAGTTAAGGGCACTGGCTGCTCTTGCAGAGGACCTGGATTTGGTTCTCAGCACCTACATGGAGGCTCACAACCATCCTCCAGTCTCGGGGGATCCAATTCCCTCTTCCAGCCTTGTGGGCCCTACAGGCTCATAGTGCACAGACACAGACGTGGGCAAAACACCCTTACATATGAAGTAAAATAATCAAAAATGATTTGTCCTAATGAAAAATATGTAGGAAGCACTTAATGGCTATAGATAATGTGCATTGGCTATTGAAGATATTCTAATATTCTAAACTGACGATTGTATCCAAACAGTACCATGAGCTAAGCGTACGATTTCCACTTGGCAGGCAAGAAACCCAACTCAGAGGGGTCAGTGTCTCACAGCTCTCTAGAAGGGTGGGAGAGGGAGTTTGCTGGGATTCCAAACTAGCGGAAGGCTTCTTTTTAGACCCTTCTATTTGCCCCATTTCAGGAAATTTTGAAAATGGAAGGACAGTAAACAAATGGCAAGGATTTCCTTCTCCGGAGACGACTCATTGCCATCTTGGGCCTCCTCGTTGTGTTCCTAGTCCCCACTCTTTCCCTAATTATGATTAGATCGGCAATCAGTTTTGCCTTGTGCTTTTAAAATGAAGATTTTCCTGTATATGTTTTCCATATTGTAGGGTTTATCGCCATTTATAGCTCCTCCTTTGTTGCTAACTGGGTGAAACTAAAAAGGTGGCTTACAAATTGACATCCTGAGGGAAGTAGAGAGAGAGGGAGAGAGAGCAGGAAAGAGAGAGAGAGAGAGAGAGAGAGAGAGAGAGAGAGAGAGAGAGAGAGAGAGAGAAAGAGAGAGAGAGGGGGAGAGAGAAGAGAGGGAGAGAGAGAGAGGGAGAGAGAGAAGAGAGGGAGAGAGAGAGTCTCATTGAAGCTTGTACGTGCAGCCTTGAACGTGTTCTTGCAGCAGCCCTGTGGGTAAGTGCGTGCATAGTTCAGCGGTAACGCACCCCCATCTTGCATATAAAGAAAAGTTAGAGACATAAACAAATCAGGCGGAGCACGCTGCTGACCTGTAACAACACCGGGGTGCAAGCCAATACCATTTTGAGGCAGCACTTACTTTGGACCCTTGGTTTGTCCTTTGACCCTCATGGTTCTCCTGTTGTATTTTAGTTTTAATTTGGGGGCTGTACTTCTGCAGGGTGGATTTGCAGCTCAGAGGAGTTAACAGAGATGAGTTGGAGGGATGTATAATTTATTCCGTTCCTGTTGTGTTTCCCTCCTGCCAGCACCAAATCTGATCACTGTATAGGGTTGTCACCAGCCCCCAGTTCTTAATGGCTTGTGACAACCACGTCCCTTCTTGCTCCTGTTCCATGCCTGTCCTGCATCAGCTGGGCACTGCTCCAGGTGTCCTCACTCTGGGACCACTGAGTGAACTGTGCCATCTGGAACGCTGCTTGGCCTCTTACAGATGGAAGGAAAGGGTTCTCTGGGCGTCTCTAACAGGGAGCCAAGTGATGGAGCCTAGAAGCCAGAAATTACACTTCTGCTCAGAATTCATTGGCTGGAAAGAGTCATGTGGCCCCACCCCCACTCAGGGACTAGAAATAGTCTCTTCTCCGTGTCCTTCAGGGGGACAGAGCTATACCCGATGGCACAGTCCTAAGGGCTGCTCACTCAGTAGCAGAAAAGAGTAAAGTAGAGAGTGAGGTTTCCTTCAGGGCTTCTGGGCACGTTTAGGGCTTTGTAGCTTTGTCCCTGTCATGCCTCCTGTTTTGTAACCTGTCTGCCCTGCCCTATTCTCAGACCATTATCTGTGACATCTTAGTGCTTTTCACAAATGGCTTCCTGATGTGTCCCCAAAGGGGTTTTCAATGAGTGAAAGCACCTGGTGTCTCAAAAACCCAATTTCTCTCACATACCTTTAACCTTTATATGTGAATTGTCTTTGTAATATTCTTCTATTTTCTCAGAGAAGTAGCCCAGAGTTTCAGTTAACACTGGGCCGAGTTAATGATGTCATGTTCTGTCTTGCAAGTTAACTGATGGAGTCTGCTTCGAGTTCCTGAGGGTGTGAAGGGCTTTGACATCTGGGCATCAAAATTCTTGTATCCTGGGCTGCTTTCTGGCCCGGTCTGTTCAAAGTCATTGCTGTTCTTAACTCCCATTTTCTCCTCAATCCACACACCCAGCCAGCTTAGCTCCGGTGCTCAGACAGGGTCTGGTGCTTTGTCCACAGTTAAGATGCAGAAACTACTACCTCTCTGGCCTGTTGTTTTACATGATCTGTCTGTTACTTTCCTGTTGCTCTGACATACCACCACCAACAAAATAACAACAAAAACCTAACAAACAACAAAGGGGTGGGAGCATTTGCCTCAGGTCACAGTTTCAGAGGGGTTCAGTCCATCATGGCAGGAACCACCCATGTCAAGGCTTGCCAGGAAACAGAGTGAAGCCAGCCAGGGACAGACTAAACCTTCGTAAGGCCAGGGCTAACGATTGCCTTCTTCCAGTCAGGCTCGCCTCTTGAAGGCTCCACAAGCTCACAGGCAAGCAGGACTGCTCCAAGCAGAAGCTTGAGAAGGTATTTCAGCAGCAAACTGCAGTCCACGGACGACCAGAAAACACAGCATTCTAACGATATCCTTCTTTTCCTTCAAACCCTCCACAGTGGCTTGGCTTGCCCAGTGGAGTCAGACACCATACTTCCACATGATGATATTTTGGGTGGGCCACAAGAAGTTACTCTTAATTTTTTTAGTTATTAATTGTAGTCATAGATACCCTTTAATAATTTGCATAGTAACCAGTTTGATTAGCTTTCATGTGAATTGGGAAAGTGTTTCCCTGGCACATCAAATATGAGCATTGGAGGAATATGATTGCTTAGGATATAAATACCAGTAAAAACTGAGCGTCTGTCTGTCTGTCTGATACTGTGGAGTGCTCAGCTCTAAATGAGGCATCCATACCACAGGGTTCAAGGGTCATCAAGGAAGAGGTGATAGAAAGAGTGTGAGGGTCCCAAGTACTGGACATCTACAGCGAGACAGGATTTGCTGGCTCAGCAGGGCTATCGTGCACACGAACTCATAGCTGCAGAGACTGTATGCAGAAGACCTGCACAAGAACGAGCCAGCCCAAACCCTAGCATGGATGGGGAGAGGTTCATAAACTCCCACCCCTAGGTGAATAGCCGTTGGCTGTTGATGGCAGCTGGGGAGAGAAAGTTTCTTTCATGAATGTGGCCCCAAGAGGCTACTCAAGCCTCTAGGACTCAATGGGTTGGTAAAAAAAAAATGAGCACATAAGTTGGGAGGGAAAAGCAGTTGGGGGGCTACGGGAGGAGTTGGAGGGGAAGGAATGCAAGTGGATTTGACCTAAACATTACGTGCATGTGACAAATGATCAAACAATGAAAAATTAAAAGAAAACAAGTTTTCAATATCTTATGGCTGACTGTAGTCACACACCTTGCTCCTGAATAACCAGAAGTTATCTGTGCCGTCTAACTGTAACCTTGATCCACGGGGTCCCGTTTTGGTCGCTCCTCTTGCCAGATACCCCCAGCCTCTGAACTGTTTTCCTGTCAATTGATGAGTGACGTTTTAGGATTCCCATGTGAGTGACACCAGGCAGTGCTTGTCTTTCTGCAGCTCTCTCTCTTCTCAGTTAACTGTGTGCCGAAGCTTAACCCATGCTGCTGTGGAATGCACAGTCACTGTCTTTCCTACGGCTGTGTCCTGTAGTGGGTTGTGTTGGTTAGTATTTTTGTAAAACTGACACAAGCTGGAGTCATCAGGGAAGAGGGAGCCTCAGTTGAGAAGATGCCTCCATCACATTCTCTGTAGAAAAGCTATTTATTTGTTGTGGGAGAGTCCAGACCACTGTGGGTGCTGCCACTCCTGTGCAGGTGGTCCTGAAGAGAAGGCTGAACAGGCCATGCAAGCAAGCCAGTAAGCAGCACTCCTCCACGGCTTCTATTTTAGTTCCTGCCTCCGGGTTCCTTCCTTGAGTTCCTGCCCTGACTTCTCTCGAAATCAACCAATGATAAGACTCATAAGTCAAAAACCAAAACTAAAACCCAAAACCCCTTTCCCTAAGTTGCTTTTGCTGTGGTCTTTATCACAGCCATAGGAAGCAAGTTAGGACGCCGGCGGAGGTGCACAGACACTCATCTCCTTCATCTCACCTAACAACACATCATGCTCTATCCCACAAATGTGCACAGCCATTGTGTTGTGTTATAAAATAAAATCAACACAGATTTCACCAAGACAGTGAGGCAGTATGTAAAGAGTAAAAGTTTGGGGAAAGTTATTAATACACACTAATGCCTGAACTGTGGTGTGTAAATTAACTTGCCCCAATTTGACCTTGTAGTAATCTCCCCTCCCCCACACAGACAGAACATTTGGCGGAGAACATGTAAATAATCGTCACAGCTCGGGTCCTTCCCACAACGCTTTCTTCTCTGTTCTCAGCAGTGGGCCAGTGGATGGAATTCTCCATCACACTCATTTGATTATTTTATTTTATTCCCATTACACAGAGACTGAACAACAAATGATACAGCTACCACTCCCAGGACTTGGGCAATTAACCCAAATTTCTCTTTTTAGGATCCCCTAAAGATGCCATCGCCCCCCCAGACAGCAGAAAGTAAATTCCCAAGAGGTTTGGTTGGTGGATTTTGGTCATTCAATGGGTTATGGATATTTGTCATCCTTTGAGGGGTTGGTTACAAGCTGTTATTGGTAATGACCAGGAAAAAAGTTGAACGAAGGAAAATAGATTCAGAGCTCTTGTTTTGAAAAGAAAAAGGGGGATATAAATGACAGGATATAAGGGTAGTTTATTGAATCTCTTCTAAAAAGAAAAAAAAGGGGGATATAGAAATTGAAAAAAATAAGGTAGATTATTGAATCTACTTTTAAAGCAAAAAAATTACTTTTAAATATTTTATATTGGCTTGGGTTTTTTTTTATATGTTGACACAAAGTTGAGATGAAAAGAAAGGCGTGTTAGTCACCTATTAATATTAGAAATAACATCAGTGATTAGTCACCTATTACAATCAATCTTGTCGTCATATTAGCTACGTTTCCAAGGTCAAACAGGTATATTTTAGATAGACAGATCATCTTCAGACACTTCAGAGATCTACAGAATATGTCATTTAAGATGTTTTTAATAACGTAGTTTCTTTTCAGTTTTTTTCTTATGACAATGAGACTTTTCTGCACCAATCTACTTCAGAGAAGAGGATAGGCGTCGAAGAAACTCCACAAATTACTTTCTTTGTGGCAAAGGTTGGCCACTAGGTAAGAAAGTGCTCTTGCCTCGACTGCTGACAGAATGCTGTCCAAATTGGACATGCAAGACACAAAAGAAAGGACTGCTGAACTTTTCTGCTTCACAAAAATTTCTGCCAGACAAGCTAGGCCTGTAGGCCAAAGATGGATGCCCCAGTGTTGCAGAGGGACCTTGGGTGACTGTCCAGGCAGACAGCTGTTCTGTCATTTCTCCAATTTTTTGGAATTCTCTTGCTTTTGCTTCCTACTTACTCAGGTAATATAATTTCCTTCTCAGTTCTCTGATGGAGTTGGAGACTTTATAGTTATAGTTTTCCTTGTTTTCAGATTCAGGAAAGAAATTCACTAAAGGAAGGTAAAATGTATAAAGCTGAGAGACACAACAAGGTAGTTTTGGTAATGCAAGTTAGAATAGAAAATGAATTAGGTACAACCTTTTGGACTCACCGTGATAGGATAGATATGGAGTATTTTCCCTGAATTTGTCAATTTTAATGGACTAGACATTGTTGATGTATTTATTGCCTATATATATTGTATATAGTTATTGTACTTATTGTATATCATTTTTCTTATTATTAATTATTTTAGACAAAAAAGGGGAAGTGTAGTGATACCTTATTTGTGCAAATTAAAGCTTGCCTGAATTTCCTACTTGGAATTTTCCTGAATTGTTCTGTGTCTTGATTTTTCTTCCAGAGAGATAATTGTTTGTAAACAAAGCCTGGACTTTCTGTCCTTGACTGCTTTTGGCCTACAGAAAAGGACTTTTATCGCTTAGTGACTTTGTGCTTATGGGATTGGCCTAGAATCCCCCAGTGAGAGGCTGGGGTGTGACTTTGTGGTAGAGCGCTTGCCCAGCCTGTGGGAGACCTATGATTTTTATCTCCAGAACTTGAAGAATTTCTGGTCTAGAGTGAATGTGTCTGGCCCTGCTTCTGGGCTGTGTCTGTTGCCTTTATTCTGCTGAGACAGAAATGTCTTGTCCATAGAAGGTATTCGTGAGTTAGCATCACATTGAAATTACTCAAAGAAGAGGAGAAAATGGAGTTTGAAGTTTGCATGTTAAGTAGAGATTCTATCCTGGGAACTGGGGAATTAAGGAAACTGGGTAGCCCAGATTCGGCTGGTCCGGCTTAAAAGGAGAGTATGCCAATTAAATATTGAGAGGCAATGGTATGAACATCTGGGGGTGGGGCCAGACCAGGCTGCATCCCTGCAGAGAGGGCAGGAGGGAAGAGGAGGCACTGAGTACAGAGAAGGGTGTTCCACAGGGGCCTGAAGGCACCCTGGACAATGACCGGAGAATGGTGCCTGCAGAGTCATCTTCCCGCCAGATGAAAACAAGGTCCCACCCTTCCTGGGACGGACAAGACTGTAGTTCTTGCTGGATGTCAGTGTGGTCTGTGAGCACCTGGTGAGGAGCAGACTCACTCACTGGGCCAGCTGGACCATGCCAGGTCTCTCTCTATGCATGGCGGGAAGGTTCTGAGTTTGGATAATTGATTATTATCTGCAAGACGGCTCTGTACTTCCCCGGCCTTAAGGAAATCTGCTCTTTTAATTAGTGTGTTGTGAGGATATATCTAGTGTAGAGATGCCATGAATAACCGAACTGGTTCAGATTACTGGGTTTGAGGCTTCTAGGAGGAGCTTAAAATATGGACCGTCACCGCTAAAGACCTTCCCAGATCCCAGCTGTGCAAGGCTGGAGATGGGACCGTGCTCACAATGTGTGGTGACGCATAAGTATTAGCTTTAAATAACTGTGAATACCTTGTTTTCTAAAAGATTAGTGGCTCTTCCCTGTGTGATAAATTGTGTGAATTACGGTGCAGACCTGTCTTCCCACTGTATTATCCCACAGCCCTTTAAATAACGCAGTCCGAATTACACTCAGCAAGCCCTGGGCAACGCCTGGGCAAGCTTCAGGCAGAGGACTGTAATTTGGGTTCATCTTTCTCATCTCTCTACCGTTATTTCATCGTGTGTGTAGCCCTCGCCTCTCCTCATATTCCGTCTTTCTTGTTCCCTCCCTCCATCTCCCAGCCACTTTTAAACATGACTTGTCTACCCTCATGGGATAATAGAGGCTGACTCTTGCCCTTCTATCAGACTTTGGAGTTGGCATCCAGATCTCTGTGGTTACACCATTGATTTCTAACGATCTTAAGGGGGTGGGGTGTGCACATAACTGTACCCATTGTGCAGGTGAGTTTACTGAGACGAAGAGAGGTGAGGACTCTTGCCCAGGGTCACATCACCTGCTAGAGAGGAGGTTGAAATAGGCTTTGTCTTGAGTCATGTTTGTCTAGTCTTCCAGGGCAGGGGTGGGTTGAGATGGGGGTTAGAGGACTTGGGGTATGTTTGCACGTGTTGGCACACAGATATCTGTGTCTCACTCGGTCGCCTGGGGTAGGGAGTGTAACAGTTACTTCGTTCTGTACTGAAATATCCAGACTCTCTGGTTTCAGCGGCAGGGCCAAGGAAATAGAGGGCCTGCCAGGGACAGAGGGGTCATCACAATTAGGCTGCTGCCCTTGCCCTTTGGGGGGTTTTGGATCCTTTCTGTGCCTTGTTTCCATTGACTGTGTTTTAGTGTGTCATGTGATAGAACCAAAGTAGACCTGACTACTTGGCGACCCGGCAGAACACGGAGGACAGAGGAGCCAGCCAGCCAGGCCCTAAAGAGGTTCTCCACTCCCCAGCCTGCCCTGGAACACCCTTTCTCCAGCAGAGACCAACCTGAAGACTCGAGCTGTTTCCTTCCCTCCTCTTCTGTCTCCCCTCCCCTCCCCTCCCCTCCCCTCCCCTCCCTCCCCTCCCCTCCCCTCCCCTCCCCTCCCCTCCCCCATTTATGCCCTCCCTCTCTTCCTCCTTTATCTCCCCCCACCGTTTCCCTCCTTCTATTCCCGTCTCTCCTCTCTTCCTCTTTCTTTTCTCTTCCCACTCTCTTTTCTCCTCCACTGTCCTCTTCCGTTTTACAGCTCATTATGATAAGGAATAAATTTACAAATAGCAAACCTCACAGATTTTTAAGAGTGACTGGGTGAGCCTTGACAAATACGCACACTCATGTAGCCAAATTCTTCCCGTAGACCTGCGAAACAGAGGCCAGGGCGCTCTTTCACCGCTGGCCCGTCTAAGCCAATCTGTTCAGACCTGCCAGAAAGCAGCCAGGGCTCTGCACCTGTCATGACCTGGGCAGGAAGGGTTCAGAGAGTGTGGGTCACTGGTGTGTGTTGCAGGGGATGCTTTTGAGATGGTCCTGTGGTGTCCCATACATTTGTGGCCTGTAGTGAGATATCCACCCTGCCACACCTATAGACCGTTTAGGCGTGGTCACAGGTGAGGACATGACGGGGAGTGCGTTTAGGTCTGGGGTCGGGGCAGGTGCATCCAGGCCGGTAACAGAAAGCAGCCTGTGTGGATCCTTAGAGCGGTAGCAACTTCTCCCCCAAATAAATTATATTTAACCTATATTTGAACCTAGTCCCATGTATCATTATCCATGCCCCCAAAGTGGCCTTCCATCCTTATTTAGGGATAGTATCAATTTCTCACTATACAGCAACTGGAGAGCGGAAGGAACCGGGTGTTCCTAATTTTTGGTTGTGGGAATAATGCTGCCGAGAATACTTGTGTGCATAACCCTCTGTAAGGAAAGCTTTGCTCCCCCCTCTTTCTTCTCTTCTTTCTCCCTCCTTTGTCTTCCTTCTGTAAATATTAAGCACTAATTTAATTATAGTCGTTTTCTAAAGCAGTTGTTTCAGTAGCACAGGTGTGCTCCACCCGTTTAATATCCTTGTCTGCACTTAGGACTGTCTTTTCAGTTTTACCGATCACATCAGGCAGGAAATGGTATTGTCACAGTTTTAATTTTCATTTTCATGATAGCCAACGATGCTGAACATGTTCTTGGAACACTGTCAACATATATATGGTGTATGTGTGTGTGTTGGTGTCCATTCGAGTATTTTACCCATATTTAAAGCTTGAGTTGTTTGTAGATATTCTTTATATATTACAGAACCAGGTCCTTTGTCAGAAATATGCACTGTGACTATTTTCTCTCTGTGTGTTGTCTTGATTCTCTCTCTCTCTCTCTCTCTCTCTCTCTCTCTCTCTCTCTCTGTGTGTGTGTGTGTGTGTGCGTGTGTGTGTGTGTGTGTGTGTGTGTGTGTGCGCGTGCGTGCGTGTGTGTGTGTGTGTGTGTGTGTGTGTGTGTGTGTGTGTGTGTGTATGTGTGTGTGTGGCTTTGTAAGAGTCATTCCTAGGGGATAAAAGTTAAGAATTTCAGAAAATGGCTGGAATTTGGGGTTGGTTTGGACTAGAATTGGGGCCTGATGCAAAGATAACTCAAAACTGACTCCGGCCAACACTGACAGACCTTGATAAAGAGGCCAGGATTTCCTTCTGGGCTATCCAGGGATATACTGCTCAGGCCCTCAACTGTGACTCTCAGTCAAGTCTCATTCTTTCCTCCTGATGTGAGCCCTGGGGAGGGTCTATAGGCTCTCCTAATCCCCTCTAACGCTGGAGGACTCTGTGCTTTGCCAGTATTTCAGTAAAACCTCCTCAACAAGAAGAGGGGCTTCAGGGGGACAGCGTGGAATCCCATAGTGTCAAGCACCGGAGCCGGGGCATCAATGGCTGCTTTGGTCTGGTGCTGAGTCCTTCACTGCTAGGCATTGCCTTCCCTCTGCCTCCGTTGCCATGGCAACCCAGCATCATCCTCTCTCCAGGCTCCATGCTCTTGGCCTCTCTGATTGCCTGGCTCTTTGGACCCTTTGGCCTGTTGTGGTTCAGCTTTGCTTTTTTGGAGGAGAAAAACAGTCGACAAAACTGAGTTAAAGAAAGAAGCATTTGTTTGGGCTCACAGTTTCAGATGGTTCAGCACATGGTCACTTGGGCTCATTTGGACAAGGCATCATGGTGGCTGCAGCACAAAGGAAAGATAAGAAATGGATAGTGACATAGCAAAGGGCCAGGGACAGGATACACCGAGACCCTGCCTTCAGTGACTCACTTCCTCTAGCCAAGCCCCACCTCCTAACCTCCCAAACTAATGTCACAAGTGTAAGTCCAGGAGGCTGGGTTCCAGGGTGATAGTGAAACCAGGATATGTTCCTTGTACCATGATGTCAGCACTGAGCGACACTGTGGTCTCTCCCTGTCAGGTTGCTGCAAGGTCAGGAAGCCCACCACTCTGTGAGCTGGTGACCAAATAAGTCACTTCCTGTGCCCATGCCTGCACCACTCATAGCTTCACAAAGGCCAGAGGTGTCAGGCTGAGCAGGACAGGACACACAACCAAGATGCCCTGTGTCCTCTGCGCTCTACTCCAGTGTCTGTCTCAGTGGATCATGCAGGAAAGAAGTAAGCATGCCACCAAATTGCACAGGAATCCCATGTTACCTACATGTGATTATATACACAGAGAAATGAGGGATGGGCCCTGTACAGGATGGGGTGATCAGAGAAATAATACCAGCGTGTGACTCAAAGCTGAGTAACTGCCTCCGGTGGGAGTGGAGCGTGCCGAGCACAAAGACCCTGTTTGGGATGAGCTAAATTAGAAATAAACGCCAGCCACAGAACACACCCAACAGGCCCAGTTGGAGACGCCTTCTGGTAAAGGAGAAAGCAGAACAGAACTGAAACTTAACACCCTGCGATGGAATCGGGTCCCTGGCTAAGTAAAAAAGAGGGAGGGAGAAGAATTAACAGAAGTCCGGGCATCATCCGTGCTTTCATTTTTGAACTGGGAGGAAACTAGAGGAGGGAAAAGGGGAGCTGGGAAAGTGGACATCACAGGAGGGAGAGACAACCACAACCAACCACAACACCGAGAGAGAGAGAGAGAGAGAGAGAGAGAGAGAGAGAGAGAGAGAGAGAGGAGAGAGAGAGAACCGGCTCAGGACGCCTACCATGGCATCGTTAGTCTGAGCTTTTCTGATGTTCTCGGTCAGTGTCCCCACACCCACACCCCCATCTTCACCCTTCCCGAACCCCCAGACTGTCCATTTGTTCTCAGCCACAGAGGATGAAACCCTCAACGCTGTTGCTTTGTCTCTGAGGTGGGCCTCTCAGGCCGGCAGAGGACAGACCGAGCACCACCCCTCCTCCTCCATCCCCCATTCATGCTCTAGCTCCCAGTTTGCCTTCCTTTTTTCCCCCAAGTTTCTCTTGTGCAGAGCTTCCGATTCCTCTGGTGTGAAACTTCCCCCTGCACCTCTCACACACAGGACGCTGAGGCTTTGTTATCCGTAGGGTTATCTGCTGCTTCCCTCATCAGGACCACTGAGGTTCTCCTGAAGGCTGAGCAATGCTGTATAGAATGGGTTTGGGTCAGTTACGTCACCCACCAGCATCATAAGGACATCACTAAAAGGCCCAGAGCCCGTGTCTCAGGACACGAGCGGAGTCAGGGAACACTGGCCAACCAGGCCTCCCTTTGTAGCATCCAGGGCCTCACTGGACCCTGATTTCCTACACCCCACACAAATCCTGGCTGTCCAGAACTTAGGAACAAATGCCTTAACCCCGAAAGATTAAAATATTTTTATGCCATTGGTAGATGCTGTTATTAAATGTTTCGGCAGCAGAAATTAAATAAGAATAACCAGTATTTTGAAATTCTGAACATCTTATAATTAGACCGGCCTTTAAAAAGAGTATTCCAACTTAAGGCACATTGGAATGTAACCCACAACACGGAGACAGCCTGACAAAGAAACATTATTCTTAGATTTACAATTAATTACCCTTATGTCTATACCTTGCATTCAATTTGCATATCTTAAAACTGCTGTAAATTTCCCAGGACTCCTTATTATTTAAGATCATTTCGCTCAGGAAAGTTTCTTCAGTAGTAACTTTCTGTTGATTGTGGAGTTGCGAGGTCAGTAAATCTGGCTCGGCTTTGCTCCCCAACATTGTAATTTTTCTCTTTGTGTGTGTGTGTTTTCATTATTTGGCTCCTCGTTCCTTCTGCCCCGCTCATTTATTATTCGCCAAAGAACCAACAGATAGAGACCGCAGCTAGAAGACGAAGTGAGTGGTCAGACTCGGCGATGCTATCTCCTCTCCACTGCGCGTCGGTACCCGGTGTCTGACGTGTTCTATGCATCTCTCTAGTGCCAAGCTCGTTAAACAAACAAGACTTGATGTATAGGTCTGAAGAAATGAAGTTCGCTGCAGTGGGTCTGTGTTCTTGCCCCATTGCTGGTGTCCTGAGATTTTACGTTTGCCCCCTCTCTTTGGGGTCCTCTCTCCCGATATCAGAGGCCGTGTTGTTGTTTTGTGGGGTCATCGCGTTTGTTGCGTGGGGTTTTTGTGCTCCCTGCGACCACACTGGGATCTCGAATTCATTTGCAAGGAGCAATACGTACCGTGTAAAGTGGTATGTATTTTGCAGTGCGGGGTAAGGTTTGAAAAGCCTCACACATAGATGGAGTTTGAATCCGTAGCCATCTGCTCTCAAGCATGAGGCTCTTCCACACTTCCACAGAATTCTCTTTGTGAGACAGGGTCTTGCTGTGTATCTCAGGTTGGCCTGGAACTCACTTCTCCTTGATTCAGCATCCTGAATCTTGGGGTGACAGGTCTATGCCAACACACCCGGATTGTTTTTTTTTGTTGTTGTTGTTTGTTTGTATTTATTCATTTATTTTGCAGAGTTTAAGTATCCCTTGAAGTCCACTATGAACCACTTAAGGGATTTAAAACAAATGAATGTTCCAACAACAACAAAAAACAAACCTCCAAAAGTCACGAACACAGTCAGAACAGACGTCACCACTAGTCTGTTTCCCTCTGTTATTTGTTGACTTATTTGTTTGTTTATTTACTAATTTAGTTAGGTGTTTCTTCACAATCATTTGCCGAGCCTCGGAGAACACTTGACTTTGAAACAGAGTGGATTGACTATCCAGTGTAGACAGAATAGATTTTTGCCTTAGCCTTATTGAAGAGGAATGTGATTCTAAAATCCACAGCCCAGTGTGTGTGTGTGTGTGTGTGTGTGTGTGTGTGTGTGTGTGTGTGTTAGTGTGTGTGTGTGTGTGAGCATTGTGAGAGTATGTGTGAGCATGTGTATATGTGAGTGTGTGTGTGTGTGTGTGAGAGAGAGAGAGGAAGTATGTGAGTGTGTGTGTTAGTGTGTGAGTGTGTGAGCATTGTGAGAGTGTGTGTGTGTACAATCTCTGCGCTTTTGGAGAAATGGAGAGAAAAACCAAGTCTCCTTTCTCTCTTTAATTTTGTTTTAAGCACAACCAGGTGATTTCCTGGGGCTTTTCCTCCCTCGCTTATTAACTGACAGTTTATTAAGCCAATTCTTAAATGGTGAGGGCCCTTGCCTTTTCACCATCAAGGTCCCCAGAACCAAGTGTTACAAAGAATGTCAGGGTAGGAAAAGTCACTGCTAGGAAAGGGTGTTTATGGCTGAGTGTGCCAGGCATGAGGGTGTGGGGCGAAGGGCTGTCCCCTAGCCCCTCATACTACACAGGGGCTGGACAATACCTCCTTCTCTGTGTAGCTCACCTTACCTCCTCTTTCCCCTGCCTCTTCTTGACTCTCTTTTCCTCTTTCTGGTGGCATGGAAGTCTTTAATTTTTTTTAATGTCTTACAAACTTATTTATTTCTGACAGTGCCATGCTTTCTGATGATTCAATACGGAAAGCGACTTCAGCAGACCCGTTCGCCCCAGCTTTCCACAGGCCGATCCAAAATGTACAGGATGGCAGCTTCACACCTCGTTGATAATCACGTTGTATTTCTATTAACATTATTTCCAGAAGACTTCCAAAAATTTAAATAATGCTTGCACAAAGGATGGGAAGCCACACCTCAGATGAGCTGTCCTAGAATACCTTGGCAAAAGCACCCAAGTAGTCAGAGTTTTCCTGCTGTATGCTCTATATACATCTGTTAAATTACTCCGAGATCTCATTAAATAAAGCTAATGTACTTGTAAAACAGTAGGGAGAGACAGTTTATCATTGTAACTGTTAGAGAGAGCCATTCGGGTAGGGAGGGTGCCAAGAAACTAGGTATATGCTGGTCAGTGTGGATGTTTCTAAGTCATAAATCTTGGCTCCTTCCCGCCAAGTTATTGTGTATTTCTATACGGGGGAGATTGATTGTAGCAGCCGAAGATGAATTTGCCCATAGTCTCTTTCTTCTTCTTCTTTCTTCTTATTCTTCTTTTTTTTTTTTTTTGATTACTCCTGATGCTCACCAAGGTGATAATATTTTTTCACCCCCCTGTGATCATTTGTTTTGGATTGAAAGTCATAAATGGCACACAGAAAGCCAGAGAGGTTGTTCTCTGTGGCTGTGCCAACATGTGGGCATCAAGATGCCCAGTGTCCCTTGTGGGAGGCTGGGTGGAAGCCGTCAGCCGCCTCTTGGGGTTTGTAACAAGCTCACCTGAAGGAGTAACAGGGCCAGCCAGCCTCAGGTACCTGGAAAGATACCAGCATTTCCTCGTGGAGGAGCCTGCAAACAGATGGCAACGGGGGTTTAATTTGAAAATACTGAAACACTGTGTAAGCTCAAAACCATGACAATTGCAATTTTATTGTCTCCACTCACACACACACACACACACAAAAATGTGTGTGAGGCTCATCTTGTGGCCCGAGTGGGGAGAAAAGGTACTTTTCATGAATATATATAGATGCTGAATTTATAAGGATCAATATAGCCACCAAATGTTGTACAACATGTCAGGGTACCATAAAATGCAGGCAGTTCTACATAAAATACCAGCTTAATCTGGGAGGTTTTAAAGCCTCATTAAAATGTGGATAAAGTCCATATATGGGAAGGCAGACCTCAAAAGGTTGAAGTTATATATCTGCAGGCCAGAAGGGGGACTGCCACTTCTGAATATCAGTGGCATTGTGGCGTGCAGGGGGCGTAGTCAGAACATGGGGTTGGGTTGGGGCATAGCACATGGTCCCTAGCTTTTGCTTGCATTCAGGGCGTAGATTTAGAGACACCGTTGTGGATCGGTTACATCCTGCCATGATTGGCAGGTTGGCATATTTCTGGAATCTATTATTCTTTTCAGGGGCAGATCCGGAGCCCTCCCGAACAACACTGGCAAAACAAGGTCGCCTCCAGGCTTAGGGGAGGATGGGAGAGGGAAACAGATCCGTGGTTATCTTGGACAGGGAGGGGCTGCTCTCTGAGTGACACCTCCCGGTGTCCTGGCACCTGCACGTGAAGGTATTTATAAGGAACTGTCCTTTCAAAGACATCAAGGCCCCAGATGTCTGGGTCTCATGGTCTCATGGCTTTCCTTACCCAAGCCTGCCTGCACACCCACGGGGCTCCGTTTCCCAGAACCATCCCAAAGCCAGCCAGTGCACCGCTCCGGGTGGTTGTTTTTCTGGAGAAACTTTGAAAGTCAAGCAAACACAATCCCCCTGACCTTTCTGCAACACTAGGCTCTATCCACTGCTCGTCAGCAGCACAGGGTGGCCTGGAGTCATCTGTCACTGCCAACCGTCATTTTCCCATCAGCCCCATTATGGCGATCAGGAGAGAGCAGAGCCCAGCGTAGGAAGGATCATTAAACCCGAGGCTCCCAAGTAGCACAGGTAGACCAGGTGGTCTCTTGTTATTTATAATAAAGCAAGAGGCTGACGGTGGCCCAGGAGGCCTGCGGACGATGCCTGAGTGGTGTCACCGCTGAAGGACAGAAGTGGACTCTTCCCCCCCCCCCACTGTAAGCAAAGAGGATTTATTGAACATCTGCTCTGTACATGGCTGGCAAGATTGATTAATTTAATTGCTCACACTTTGCTTAAGTAACATTTGAATACTTAATGTCAAGTTTGAAGGATATCACAGCGCACAGCGCACGCCTTCTCCTTTAAGTTGCGGAGGTGGCACTGGGACGGGAAGGTGCCTGTGGCTGCGCCCAAGCCCCTTCCTAGGCTCTTCCAAGTAGCGGCAGGAGTCACCTCTTTCCGTAAAAGCAACTAGTTACTTTCACATTTTCCCACCGTGGTAAATCATTAATGTAATGAGGTTGGGCTCTCTTCACCGCCTGGTGGTAATTTTCCCTTTGGCATCACCTATAGAGACAGTTGAGTGTATTATATATTTCCATACCCTTTACCATAATACTGTAATCGTAGGAGAGTACTGGTGAGTTAAAGCTGGGGTAATTTATGGTGGCTTGTAGTCAGGCAGTGTGTTTAGAAGGACATTCTGAACCTCCTACAGGAAACTGGCCTTTAAATGGCTCTCACCTCAGCAGCCTTTTGTGCTCTTGGTTGATTTCCCCCCCTTGTTATTTATTTAAAGAAATTGTATTAGTGTCTATGCATGGTGCAGAGTAGTGGATAGCCTCATAGCATCTGAACTCAAGTGCCTCGTGGACTTTGACCACGTCCAACACCGCTCTTTCTTTTTGTTTTCTGAAACAAAAATAAACTGTTGTTTTAATCATTCAAAATACCTTATTATTTAAGTTTAAAAAAATTCTGCATGTGGGTGTTTTGCCTACATGTGGGTCTGTGTACCACAATGTATGTCTGGGGCCTGCAGAGGCCAGCAGAAGGTGTCAGATCCTATGGAACTGGAGTTCTAGCCGGTTGTGAGCCACCACATGGCTTCTGGGAACTGAACTCAGGTCCTCTGGAAGAGCAGCCGGTTTTCTTAACCGCTAAGCCATCACTCCAGATCCCCGTCCCTTTAGAATTCTTTTACAACAGCATGATATTCTTTGAAGTTTCTATCTTTAGAAAAACTAGTTCTTTGAGAATTTTATTCAATATATTTTGTTCATCTTCACTCCCACTCCAAGCCCCCATTCCTATCCACCCAACTTTGTGCTCTCGTTTTATTTTCTTTTAAACTCCTCAAGTCCAATTTGTGCTGTCCATATACTGTCATACCCGGTACCATTATCAGGGCTAAGAACCTGTGTCTAGATTGGTCACAGACTTGGGGAAACCTACTGTTCCACACGGATGCGATATCAAACCGTTGCCTAACGACTTACTGCTATACCCCTAGATTAGTGCTCTTCTTGAGTCTCATCAGAGAAGCTTCAGTTTGCAGTACATGGTGCTGAACACGAACACCCAGGACTGGCCATGGTGTAGGATTAAGAGAGTATGGGATTCTCAGCGATAAATGGGACATCTCCGCCACACCGTCTCTTCCCCACCCCAAGGCTCTGGAATCGTTAGGGAAGTAGAAGTCTTGTTAGACCCCAAACCTTCAGTCAGTACATCCAGCCTCAAGGAGGAAGGGCCTCGGGTATTTCAGTGTGACATTAATGGAACCATTGGGGGGTAGTGGTGGTAGGAAGCCCTCTGTATCTCAGGTGCTGGCAGTGTGACTTCCAGACCTTGTGGTAAAGTCAGTGGGAACCGTTACAGATGTGTGCCTCTAGGGTTTGTTCTCCTCAAAGTCTGGATGACTTTTACTTTTTTTTTTTTGCAGCACTGGGGATGGAACTCAGGGTAGCGTCACAACGAACAGCTGGCTTTACTGCGGAGGCACGCCCAACCTCTCACTGGTGGATTGTAGGCAAGTGCTCTACCATGGGCGCATGTCCCCAAGGCAAGGTTTTTAAAATATTGAAAGTAGAACGCCATCTATAAAACTGGAAAGAAAGAGAATAATACTGCGGTTTTCGTAGACATATTGCTGGTAGGTAGAAAAGAGTGGCCCAAGGAGTATCTGCATTTGCTTTGAAATTTGACCAAGAAGGATATTTATTTTTTAGGAAACCTGTTTACTTGTTTATCTGTTAAGTCAGCTGTCACGCAGTCCTTACATTCACTTCTGTATTTCACGGACGGCACTGTGGTGTTCATCATCCTTAGCAGAGAATATTGCATTCTATTGGAAGCTTCTTGGGGGGGGGTTGGCATTTCTAGTCTAAGTACATAGTAGGAAGATGAGGCAGGAGTGGGTGGCAATGAGGAGAGAGACTAGTCCATAGTAACCGAACAGTGACACGGCCTTGTATTTCCTGTCAGTGATGGTGCCACTGCTATAACTGGGAAGGCTGAGACCTGGGAGGCTGTGCCAGCAATTTACTGTGTGGATAGAAAGAAAGAAGAAAACTGGAGCCCTGAAGGGTCAGAGAGGACTTCAGCAACCTGCTGAGCTCTGGGTACCAGAGAGTGTTCTTAATAGGCGGGGGGACATGTTGCAGGGAACCCTACAAGCCTAAATGACTCGGAGCAAAGGATAATCTCTGGTCACATCTGATTGAAGTCAGGTGTGGCACGGCTGATTTCTTTGAAGGATACCTATCTGTCCCCACACACAATACATCCCACACCGGGCCCGAGACTGTCAAGGCCAGAGCCAGGTGCCTGGGCTACCCGTATCCTTCTCCATCAGTCATACTGCAGGGAGCAGACAATTAATTCTGGAGCAAAATTGAAAGTCAGAGGCAGAGTCTAAAAGAACAGAATGACAGTAATAAAGTACCCCAGCCTCGCATTAATCTCCCTCACTTCAGGCCTGTCACAGCCGGCCTGGCTGTGACTAATGCCAAGCTTTGCATACAGTGGTCACAGACACGAGCAGCATGCTCCCTTTACAGCCCCCGCGATGCGCTTTGTTGGGTTTTTGACTCCTGTAGAATAGTCGAAAAAAAATCATTGCTGCTGGTCACAGGTAAGGGGACAGAGTTCCTTCGTCATGTAGAGGTGATGGATTCCTGGACATGGCTTCTGCTTTGAGAGCAATGCAAGTCAGTCCTCTCTCTCTCTCTCTCTCTCTCTCTCTCTCTCTCTCTCTCTCTCTCCTCCCATTAAGAGTCAATCTTAACCAGTTTCTGTTGGTGGAGGACAGACTTGAGGGATCAGGTTAGGCTAGGTGGGGTGTGACGGTTGGAGGGTGGGGGCCATGCTTGCACAGGCTCCCCTAACACTCACTCAGTGGGGTTGGCTTGGGCTTCACTGAGAGCTTTTGAAGATATTTCAAATGGGAAATGATGAGATATAGGCCGAGGCCTCACATGGTTAAGGCCCCAGAGCCTTAACCTTCCTGGAGCCCAGATAGTTTCACGGCCTCCTTGGCGAGCCAGGAAAAGGCAGTAGTGGGATGAAGTCTGTGTGGCGTCACAGCACATCCAGGCTAAGTGGGCAACTGGAGGACAGGAAACCAGTTTCCCTGATCATACTAGATCGAATTTTCTGAGCGAAAGGAAAAGGAATCCAGGGACTAGAAACCACAGTAGATTTTATGCTTCCCCGCTAAATGCTGTGAACATTCCCACCACTGGAGTTATCTGTACTGATATGCACTTGTTTGGAGGTACTGAAAACATAGACAGGGCTTAAAGGTTTCCCCCTCAATCTCTCTCTGTCGCTTTCTTCCTCTCTCCCCCCTTCCCTTTCCTCTCTCTCCCTTCCTTACCCTTCTCTCTTTAGTCCTTCCCCTTTCCTTTGTTCAATATTAATTACCCAGGTTGCCCCAACTTGGAATCCTCCCGCAAAGGCCCCCTGAGTTCCGATATCATAGGTGTGCACCACCATGCCCAGTGTAAGGGTTACCTCTTAGAGACAGAATTATGTAATCCATAAAATCCCATGCTGAGCATAGAGGAAAGAGAGGATGTGATTTTAGTCTAGGCCCACAAACAAATTGGAGCAAGTATCCAGGGTTAGGGTTACGGTGAACGTGCTAGGTGTGGGAGAGAAGCTATTTGGTAAAGTCACCCACTTGCTCTACTCATGCCGACAATGAGACAGACTGTTACGATAAATCTTTCCGCCAAAAGCCGCCTGAGCCCCACTGCCACGTGTATGCTTTGTGCCAGGCAACTGCCCGAGTTAGGGTCCAAATGAATACACAGAAACTTGTATTAGGTACAATGCTGCTTGGCCAATGACTAGGATTCTCATCTGTTAGCTCAGTCTTAATTATCATAAATCTATATATTTTATAAGACTTATCTTATCGGACACCTTATTGCCGGTGGATCACATCCCGCCGCTGGAGCAGGAGCGGAGGGGAAAAAAGGACACTTCCTGTTTAGATATGAGTCTCCCTGCGATGTCACTTCCTGCCTGGATGACCACTTCTCTACTACATTTCCCAGAATCCTCTTTGACTCCTAGTCCCGTCTAACTTGCTGTCTCATTGGCCAAACAGTATTTTATTTAACAATCAATAAGATAAACATACACAGAAGTACATTCCCCATCATCTCCTCTTTTCTGTCTAAATAAAAGGATAACTTATCTTTTATAATAACTGAAGAAAACTATACCCATAACTATCTGTCTTCAACTCTATCAAAGACCACAGAAGGATAATATATAAACTCTAGAACTGACAGGACATCTCGCTACCTGGACAGTCACCCAAAGTTCCTCTGTAACGTTGGGGCATCCATCTTTAGCCCATAGGCCACAGTGTTTCTGGCACACTTCTCCATTTCAACAGGAATCCTTCAGTTCTGTCTTGTTTTGTAAGTTCAGCAGTCATTTTCTTGTGGGTCCTGCATGTCCAGTTTATTCAGCAACAAACAGTCCAGGCAAGAGCAGTTTCTTGCCCAAATGGCTAATCTTGCCATGTTGAAAGCAAACTCCATAACAAGTTTCTTCGATGCCCATCCTCCTTTCTGACATAATTGGTGTGCCAGGAGCAGTTGTGTCTCACTGTCAAGAAAAACCCTAAACCATTTAAATGCCAGATTTCTGGTCTTTGAAGGGTTTGAAGAATACCTAACTGTCTCAAATACATCTCTATATCTAGAAAACCTAACTAACCTAATTATAAGTTCTGACTATTATAGGTAAAAGATCTGTATAAACACAATACCTAAACAAGAGGAGACATATACATATCACAAAATTGATCTTAAAGTTGTATCAATAAATGAAAATCTATACCAATGTAAAATATTCATTCCTATGACAGACGTCTGGGGTGGAAGTCATAAAAGAAAGCACACAAGTTTCTCGGCACCTCTAGAGGGTCACCTTCTCAAAGGCTGGCCCCCGTGTGTGGATGTAAATCACAGGTCTATGCCGAGAGGCAAACTGCTGTGGCCCCACAGCAGGGTGGCTTCCATTGGCTGAGGTTCCAGGGTGTGGCTCCCTCACCGTCGGCCCTTTCTTCACATTCTCTCATCTTGCTCTGTCCTTGACGCCCCATCAGAACGGTGTCACCACAGACTGGTCAGAACAAGGCTATCTCAGCCACAGATATTGGTTTATATTTTTGAGACTCTATCTGTGCCCTGTCTCTACTTCCATCCATCCCACCAAACCTTGTGTGTATTGGGCTGGGAGACACTGAAGTGTGTAACAACAAGTCTTTCTGCCAAAGGCACCTGAGCCCTTCAGCCACGTGGGCTCTTTCCACCAATCCACCTGAGTTCCGCCCACTGAGTTAGGGCCCCAAATAATACACAGAGACTTATATTAGGTACAAATGCTGTTTGGCCAATTAAGACTGAGCTACCAAGTAAGGATTTCTTACTTGCTATCTCAGTCTTAAGTATCAACCATAAAGACTTATCTTATCAGACGCCAGCTGCAGGCATCTTCTCTTGCCAGGATCACATGGCGACTCCAGAGCAGAGAGCAGGAGGAAGAGCAAGAGAAAAAGGATGACTTCCTTCTTGTCCTTGCTTATACACGAGTCTGCCTGCTATGTCACTTCCTGCCTGGATCACAAGACTTCTTTTTACTACATTTCCCAGAATCTTCCTCAACTCCTAGTCCCGCCTAACTTGCTCCCCTATTGGCCAACAGTACTTTATTCAACAACCAATAAGGTAAACATATACACAGAAGGACCTCCCCCATCAGAAGTGCTCTGGCTTGTGTGGTGGCCCCGAAGAAGGACACAGTGAAGGATAATTTCCTAGTTTCTTACCTTGCTTCCTGCCCTCCTTTGGCTTGGTCTACAGAGCCTTTCCCATGCCTGTTCCTGCAGAACCCACCTCTCCGTTGCCACCAATATCCCACAGTGGTGCTGGAAATGTTCCATTTTGGTTTGAACGATAAAGTCCCCCATAGGCTCAGGGTATTTGATACTTGGGTCTGCAGCTGGTTGCCCTGCTTTAGGGGGTGTAAGAAATATAGGATTTTGTGGGGAAGTATAAGACTGGGGGTAGGCTTTGTGTGTAAAAACCCTCCCCTCCCTCCAGTTTGCTCTCTGTCTAACGCCTATGATTCAAGATACAAGCTCTCAGCTTCCCTTTCCTGCTACAGTGCCTGCTAGTTGCTGCCATGTCTTCCCGCCATGAACAACTCTTCTCCCTCTGGAACCGTAAGCCCAAATAAATTCTTTCTTTCCCGAGTTGCTTTTGGTCATGGTGCTTCATCACGGCATCAGCAAAAAAGGATTCATGTGTTTTTCTTTTTCATGCCTTGCTCTGTAGTACAGAGCTACACAGGACTGTAGCTCACAGTCCTCCTGCCCCAGCTCTTGAGTGCTGGGGTGATTGGGTCTACTGCCAGCCTGATCAGAAAAGAACACGTTTAAGGCTGGGTTAGTCACAGCAGATTCCCCATCTGGGACAAGACATCTTTCTGGCCCCTCAAGTAATTTACAGGTAGGCATTACAGAAACATGCATGGACAAAGTCAAACCCAGTGAGAATTCTAAGACCCCAACGTTTGTCAGCACATGGTGTGGTCAACTCCCTTCAGAGTAAATGGCCAAGGCACCTCTCCAGACTTCTGGGCACTGTTTGCTTCATGGTGATGGCTTCTTGTTTAGCCTGTTTCCCTGGCCTGAGGGTCACACTGTGTTCCCAGGAGGAATGCAAAAACTGTTCAAACCAAAAACTCTTAACAGTGTGTAGTTTAGGGTAGGATCTACAAGGCCTATTATGAGATCCAGTTCTGAACCTCACTGCTCATTTGCTGTGCAACCCTGGGAAAATGGCTCCCCTTCTCTGAGTGTCTCTTCCAGCCTCTGGGGGTTGGCTTGGTGCCATTCGTTCCTTTAAGTGCATTTCCCTTGCTGTTTGTGACTGTGTGTGTTTGGCCGTCTGCTCCTCCTCCCTCTCCATTTCTGCAACCTTCCGAGACCTGGCAGTTTGAGCCAACTTTGCGTTTTATTTATTTTAAAACTTCTTTTATTTTTATTCTTCTTTATGTGTCTGGGTATTTTGCCTGCATGCATGTGCCTGGTGCCCGTAAAGCCCAGAAAAGGGCACTGGGAGCCTCTGACATTAGAATTACAGATGGTAGTGAACCACCATGTGGGTGCTGGGAAATGAACCCAGACGCTGCACGAGCAGCCAGTGCTCTTAACCACTGAGTGGTCTCTCCAGACCCTCCAACCAATTTCTCAGAACGGAGATACTGGACAGCCAGGGTCTAGTGAGCCAAGGAGAGAAAGATTGTTTGCTTGCCAGAGCCCGGCACCCACTTACACCACCTTCTGTCCAAAGATCCATTAACATTGCAAAAGGCTTTGATGGACATCTGAGGATTGTGCAACATTGATTTTATTGTCATCTTTTTGCACAAGCAGTAAGTAGGCTAACATTTTAGGTACAGAGTAATTATTCCCGAAAATCAAGACATCAGAATAAAGTTTATAGTTAGCAGCTCGACATTTTGACAGGAGATGTGCGTGGGTCCTAGGGATGCCTCGGAGTTCCTGAAAAGGTTGAAATGTTCTGTGCAGGCAGCGGCGGGGGTGGGGGGGAGTGTAAGCCTGACACAGCACAGCAGTGTGTGGGGGCCGCAGACATTCTGGGTGGGCTCACACACACTCTGGCCTCATGGAGGGCCTTCCAACAGCTTCTCACTTCCTTTCCAGAACCCAATTTGTGGAAAAAAAAACCCACTCAGCTACTGAAACCCTGAGTCTTCGCTCATATGGAAGCAGAGCATGGAGGCCTGGAGTCTCCCCTTCTTTCCTTTCTGTTCTGGGCTCAGCGGTGGGCAGGAACATAACTGATGTGTTGGCTTCTCAGGAGAGTTGTTCTTTTTGACTTGAACTAGATCCAGAGGGATGGTCTGGGCTTTGGCCAATGGGCACGATGGCTTTGTGTTGAGGATCCTCTGACTGTGTCTGTGTTCAGTAGCTCTAAGTATGAGTGATCCCAGTGTCCCAGGGAGACCCTCATCCTAGTCTCTGGATATTCCTTCATCTAGCTGGCATCCCTGACTTAATGGGGTCCTGGACTTTGCCCCTTGAGCCTTGAGCTTGTGCGCCCATACTGTGATGGGATACTGAGGGCCTCTGTGACCCAGTGGGTGGACTTGAACACAGTCTCCAGGCATGGTTTTTCAGGGTGCACAGCCTTTTCCCTCCTCGAAGCAATTTGGAGAGATTCCAATTATCACCACCTATATGAGGGTTTTATGTTTGTGGATTTTACTGATGGTACTGGCTAGTTTTGTGTCAGCTTGACATAAGCTGTAGCATCCAAGAGAGAGGAGGGAACCTCAGCTGAGAAGATAACCCATAAGATAGGGCTGCAGGCAAGCTGGTGGGGTGTTTTCTAAGTGATTGATGGGGGAGGGACCCAGTCTACTGTGGGTGGTGCCATCCCTGGGCTGGTTCTGGGTTGTATAGGAAAGCAGGCTGAGCAAGCCAGTAAGCAGCTCCCCTCCACGGCCTCTGCATCAGTTCTGCCTCCAACTTTCCTCCCTGTTAGAGTTCTTGTCCTAACTTCCTTCAATGATGGACTATGATCTGGAAGTATGAACCAAATAGATCCTTTGCTCTCCAAGTTGCATTGGTCACAATAACAGAAACCCTGACTAAGACATTAATGAAGGTAGGAAATATTTTTTTTTGAAAAAATTCATTGTTTCCTCCACTAAATATGCAAAGGTTATTTTCTTTTTCACTCTTCTTTAAATAGCACAATATAACAATGATGCAATATGTAACATCTATAGTGTTTTACTGTGAAGCAATTTAGAGATGATTGAAACTCTACTGGAAGATACGTGTAGGTGGGACGCACACACGCTGTGTAGCTTTATGGAAAGGTCGTTGAGGTTTTGTTTTCTTGAGAAGCTCATATATGAGCACTATATTTACATCACTTTCTCTCTCCTTATTTACTCCAACTCCTCCACTGTCTTCCCACCCACTCATAGCCCCTTTTCCTTTAATTATTATTGCTACCGGACATGTAGAGCATATATGTATCTTGTACATACAGACTTACATATAAACCTACTGATCTCGTTTGTTCATTCACTTGTTCGTGTGTGTTTAGGCTTCATCTCTTGGGACTGAATAACCCATCAGGTACTCATCCCTGGAGAAGACTGATTCCCCCCCCCCCTCTCAGCAGCCGTTAATGGCCTACAGCTCTTCATCTAAGCATTGGGCCTTGTGGCAATTACTGCACTCATGCTGCCATGTCTACTGGTGCTGTTATTGCTCAGGTTTGGTGAGTGCGGCCTTCTTGTGTTATATAGAAGACACTGTCTTGCAGCAGATACCCTGCCTCTTACACTCCTTCTCATCTCCTGTCAGGATGTTCCCGGTGCCTCAGGTGTAGGGAATACATTGTAGATCATGCCATGTGTATGTGTGTAGGTTGTGTGTCACTTGGGGCTGGGCACAGTCAGTTGTTTTCTGCCTTTTAACCATTTATGGCTTATGTGATGAGGAGTGGGAGGAACCCTTAGCACTAAAGGGTGCTGCCTGAGCTTCGTGTTTAGAGTTACATAAAGAACTTGACTTTGGTGTCTGTAGGGAGAGTGTGGACTAGGAGATTGTTGGGGTGTTAGTTACTTTCTGGTTATCAAGACCAACATACTTGACCAGAGAAATGCAAGGCAGGGAGAGTTTATTTTGGCCTGTATTGGAGGGTATAGTCCTTCATTGAGGGGGAAATCATTGTGGCACGAGCACAGGGTAGACAGTCACATTGTATCGCCAACCAGGATGCAGAGAGGGCTGAAGCCTGCTGTCCACATTTAGAGTGAGTTTTCCTGACTCATTCTAATCTAGGAACTCCTTCACAGGCATGTCCAGAGACGTCCCACCTAGATTATTCTAGATCCTCTTGTCAAGTTGACAGCCAATATCAAGCATTATAAGTTCACCTTTTGTCAACCTGTTACTCAAACACATCACTTTTAAGTCACAGACTTTGAATGATCATTTCATAATACAAAATACACTCAGCCCAACTTCAAAAGTCCCACAGTCTTCAGCAGTTCCAACACTGAAAGTCTGAAGTTGAAGTCTCTGTGGGGACTCAAGGCAATCTATTAACTGTGACCTTCCGTATACAGTGGGTCACAGGAAGCATTTATATCCTTACAGAGAGGATGGGCACACCCAGAAATGATCGATGACACAGAAGAAATCTGAAGCCAGTAGGGCAAAGATGGCATTCTTCAGCTCCATGTCCAGCATCTGGGGTTCACAATGCAGTTGTCTGGTCTCCAAAGAGCTTGGTTAGCACTGCTTCTCCATCTCTGCTGCCAGGAACACGTGTACCCTCTTTCTTCATTCCTTAGTGGATGTCCTATGATCTTGGCATCTCTAACATCTATGGTCGCTGTTGATACTGAGACTTTATCTTCCTAGTTTCATGTGCTGCCCTCTTGGGGCAATCCATACCTGCCACACAATGTGTAGCTTTAACAGCTTTCTGGAGCCTTTGTGTAAGCCTTTCATGTTTCAGAACCATGTGGTATGGTGTGGACAATATTGCCAAGTTCTGTAATAAGGTCCAGATGTACCCTTGGTCCTCTGGACCAGAGTTTCAGTGACTTATGGGAGCATCTGAGGCAGATACTATTGAAATACTTCTTAGGTGGCTGTCTATGAGTGGACACTCCTCACACTTTAACTCAAGCTCTCTCCTTTTAAATGCATTTGTGTTTCTGCATATTGAAGCTTTCCATGGGTGGGATCCGAATCAAGGAATCTTACTCATTACCCTAGCACAGGCACAGCCTAGCAAAGAACAACCACGGCTTCATTTTCACTTCCTTTCAGGTAACTTTAAATTCAGTCACTTTTTTTTCTCACTGAACCTCACATTTATTCCATCTTTCTGCTCTTTCTCACTGTAGACCTGGATGATAACAGTGAACAGTAACCATACCACAGCCTGAGTAGTCTACCATCTTTATATTTCTTTCACCAAAAAATGAATCCATTACTTTTGGATTCAGTTTCATCCAATGAAACTTTGCCAGAATAAAACACAATGCCCCCTGCCCAGTTCTGGGTGGAGTCCTCGTTCCCCTCTGAAACCTCATGGTCTTGCCTCTACTGTTTATAGGCTGTTCTCCCCAACCCCACCTAGAATATCCCTTCAAGCTCTGCTTTCAATGTCCTATGGCATTTGTAGCCCAGAGTCCCAAACTCTTTTGAATTCTTCCTAAAAACCAGTCCCAAAGGCCTAAGAACCACAGGTCAGGTTTGTCAGAGCAATAGCCTGATTCTTTTTGGTATCGATTCTCTGTATTAGTTTATTAGTTACTTTATTGTTGCTGTAACAAAATCCCTGGTGAAATGAGTTAAAGGAGGATGGTTTACTTTGCCTCACAGTTTGAAGATACAGCACATCCTTAAAGGGAGCCATGGCAATGGGAACACGAGGAACCTATCATGTTGCATCCCTAGGAAGCAGAGAGAAATGAAATCTGGTACTCAACCTCTTGATTCAGTTTGGGTCTTCAACCCAAAAAATGGCGATATCTGCATTTATGGTGGCTCTCCCTTACTCAAATAACCAGATCTAGAAACTCCCTCAGAGCCATGCCTAGGTGTTAGTTTCCTGGGTAACTCTAGAGAGTGTCAAGTTGACAGTAAATGTTATTAGCTATTGTAGTTGCATTTGTTTTGCTTGACCACATTTTGGTTTTCTGCCCTAATAAAATTTTACTCTAATTACAGATTTTTTTTGCAGTGTTTGGCCTCTTTCTTTCACAAAGATAGGAAACCATATATGAGACTTAGCTGTTAGCATTAAAAAAATTTCTGCATGAGTAAAGCACTCATTTAATCTCTCATTAAGCTAAAGAGTCATTCCGAGACCGAATTCTTTTGCCTGATTCCTGTGTCTGAGCCAGTCTTCACAGAATCTCCCTTCTCTTTGAGCTGAGTGGAGAACCATTTGTAACTTATATTATCTGCTGGTAAGCGAGGCCCTTCAGCAAAGGAAGATCCCTTCACTCAGCTTGTGGAAGGGCTTTATGCAAACAGCAACAGAGAGTGGAAACTGGGGTCATAGTTTAGGGGGCTCCGCCTCTTCCTCTCTGTACCTCTCTACAGCTGCTCCTCTTAACCAGAAGGCTCCACTCTCCCTCCTTATCACAGCTCAGCTGAGGCATTTTGATTTTGATGTTTTAATTAGTGTATCAAGTACACGAAATTACCCGTTTCTTTATGATATTTTCAGACGAGTACATTGTAGTACTTTGCCCGTGTTCAGGCCTCAGCATCCGTTCTGTCTTCTCCTACCTCTTCACTGATTCCTTTCCTCTCTCCAGATAGTCCAGCTCTGTGTGCCCATGCGTGTATAGGTGTGTGTCCAGGCATGTGTGTAAATCTTGTTCCATAGACGAGAGAGAGCATGTGCTATTTTCTGACCCATGTATCTTAGTTAGGGTTTCTGTGGCTGTGAAGAGACACCATGACCATGGCAATGTTCTCCTATAAGGGGAAACATTTAATTGAGGCTGATTTATAGTTCAGAGGTCTAGTCCATTGTTGTCATAGTTGGGAAGCATGGTATCATGTAGGCAGACATGGTGCTGGAGAGGAGGCTGAGAGTCCTACATCTGGATTAGCAGGCAGCAGTAAAAGAGAATGCCACTGAGCCTGGCTTGAACATCTGTAATCTCAAAGCCTACCCCCAGTGACACACCTCCTCCAACAAGGCCACACCTACCCCAACAAGGCCACACCTTCTAGTAGTACCATTCCCTAGGTGACTCTGGGTCCGTTTTCATTCAAACCACCTCACCATTACCACCACAGCCCTGTTCCTACCTCACATCCATGCTCACTGCTTCTCTCTTCACAATAGCTAAGATATGGACCCAGCCCAGATACCCTCTACAAAATGGATAAGGAAGGGCATGGCGTTTTGCTTTTTGTTGTTGTTGTTGTCTGTAAAGATGGAGTAAACTATATCCTTTGCTAGGAAATGGCACAAAGAAATCACCGTGGAAAGCCAGACTCAGTGTGACAATACCACATGCTTTCTCAGCTCAGGCATCTGTTTCTATAGAATGCCTTCTCTGTTTGTCTGTTCCCAGGGTGCTGGACGCTCACCGGACTTTGACCTCTGGACCTCTCTTGAACCATCTCATAGTCACCGTTGGCCCACTATATCCATGGGCTGCTTATCTGTTGACTCAACTAAGCTTAGATGCAAACTGTGTCAGTGGCATCCAAACTTCTTTTCTTGTTATTATTTCATCAGCCATGCAGTATAGCAATGATTCAGATCTCATTCACCTTGCGCTCTGTGTTATAGTTAAGTTAGAGATGATGCAGGAGTGTAGAAAGACAGGAGTAGATTGTGGGAAATGTGTCTCTTATGTAAGAGGCATGGGCATCCTCAGACTGATGTCCCTAGGGATCCACAGTCAAATCTTCAATGACCATTGGTTTTGACTTTTTTAGCTCAACACCACTTTGAATCACTTAGAAAGAGAGTTTTAATGTGGAATTATCAGGGTCAGTTTGGTCTGTAGACATGTCTCTGCAGAATATTGTCTTAATGGTTACTTAATATAGGAAGACTCAGCCCACTGTGGGCAAAACCATTCCCTAGGCAGTGAGCTCTGAAGAGTGTTAGAGGGAAGAAAACTAGCTGAGAGCAGCAAACCAGGATGCATTGATTTTTTCTTTGCTCTTGAATGCAGATATAATGTGATAATCTAACTGCTTGGGTTCCTCCCTTGATTTCCCCAAATGATGGACTTTAACTTGGGACTGTGAGCCAAATAGATTCTTTCCTCTCTTCTGTTGCTTTTGGCAGGATATTTTTACTACTAACAGAAATGAAACCAGAACATTTTCAGAGAGGAGGAGGAGGATGGATTGTTCTTGAGATGCCTGAACTAAGTGAACTTGAGTGAGAGAGGGGAACTACCAGGTGTCCGGGGATCCTCCTCTAGAACTTTCCAGCTGTACTCCATGGATTCTCGGAAGCTTCAAAGGGGAAATGTTATTTTAAACATTTGTAATAAAACTAATGATGGTCATTTTTTATGATGTCAGGCAGGTATAATCCAAGCTATTTCCAAGGCTGATGCAGGAGAATCATAGGCTCTAGGATGACTTGAGCTCTGCAGGAAACTCACGGTCAACCCTAGGCCACATGGTGAAACTCTGTCTGAAATTAAATTCTTAAAAGTAGGCTAAGGATGACACATGGTGATAGAGCACTTGTGTGCTTGAAGTGCTAGGCTGAAACCCCAGTACCAAATCAATCAATCAATCAATCAATCAATCAATCAATCAATCAATCAATCAGAGATTGGAAATAAAATGCCATCTGGGGTTTAAAGTGAACCAAGAGACATCCTAAGGCAGCCTATTATACCTATTTGTGCATTTTAGCTGTTGCACCATTTTACCCAGCCTTGTGTGGGCTGAGTGTGTCAACTCCCCACACTCCTGCTCTCAGTTCAGCCCCAGCCTCTCATAACTGGAATCTCCTCTCCTTTTCTGTCCAACAAACAGGGAAGGGAAGGGAAGGGTCTCCTGGCCCCAGTATGGCCTTGGGGTTCTCTTGAGTGGCACAGGAACTGCCCCCTTCATCAGAGTGGCTATCTTAGTCTTTTCCTAGTGCTAATGGGAGGTGACTTCTGAGGCCAGGAGAGAAGAGGAGTCTGAGGACCCCGGTGTGTCTGGAGTGTATGCAGCCACAGGGAAACGTGGGAGGTCAGCCAGCCAATGGCTGCTCAAACCCAACCCATCGCCAGCATGGTTTCCACCTCTTTACTTGTTCATTCATTTTTGGAAGTATTTTATTTCATAAATTTCTCACAGTCATTGTTCTTCCCACCATTGATTGTTGATATTTAGAATTTCTCAAAGCAACTTGACTGGCTAGACTTTGATCCCTGCTCTGTTACTGGCTGTACATAATACCTGAAGCAATTTCCCCTCCAGCCTCAGCTTCATCACTGTAAATGAGGAAAATATTGGTCCTTGAAGCCTTGGATGCTTGCTGGTGTTAAGTATGGTCCTTCATGCACGTGAGATGCTTGGTGAAGCAGTATCCTTAAGTTTTTTCCTTCAAGGCCTGGGTCTGACAGATCCCTATCGCTGTTTGTACGACTTGACCTTGGAATGCTATTTCTGGCACCCGAGGGTGAGCTCACCCATGGTTTTATGTGTCTTGACTTTCTCAAAAAGGTTTTGAGGAAGAATTGGCCCAGTGTCTTCTCTGCGTGCAAGCCCCTCCCAGGCATCTATCTTCCAGGGCCGTGGGAAAGAAAGCCAGACCCTTCCAAATGAGACACCTCACGGTTATTCTTCTCCCTTTGGCAAAACACAAAACACTGACACCCCTCCCCCCGTCTCTTCTTGTGCCACTGCAAACATTGCCACGGTTTTGGCGGGAAGGGGAGTTATTTTGTGTGTGTGTGTGAACCAGCATTTTGATAGACAGGATAAGTTGCAATCCAATTCTAAACTATAGATTTTTCAAGCAGATTGATGTAACAAATTGTTAGCAAATAGCAGTTTGCAATTTGATGCTAATTAGACATAAGGCAAATATGTGCCATGACAAATTAGCAGCGAACCATACTGCAGAGGATTAGCGAGAGCTGGCACAGCTCGCCCGGCTTCGCACACCTCCCCACCACCGTCACCGTTGGGGCCTGAGCCAGCCTCGCCTCTCTGGGAGTGGGAGCTGGGAGACCAAGAGAATCCCAGCTGATGCTCTGAGACGTATTTCTTACCTTCTGTTCCCACCTGTGCCCTCTGCTGCTCGGCACCTGCTGCCCTGACGTTGGCAAAAGGTTCTAGAAGCTCACAGGCCACGCACAGGTCTGAACAAAAATATGAAAGGACTCTAGAAACTTTAAGGAAAAAAAGAAAAGAAATAGAAAGTAAGCAAAACATCCACCCCACGACAGTCATCATTAGTGATTTTGTACTCCCTCACTGGGAGTTCTGTTTCTATGGAGAGTATATGTATTTCATTTTCAAATACCTTATTTGAAAAGTTCTTATACTTATAAAATGTATTTTGAGTATATCTGCCCACCACAACCTCCAGCCCCTTCCATGCTGTCCACCTCATCACCCTACCTACTTTTTGGTCTCTTGTTTTTACTGTTATTAATAACCCATGGAGTTTGGTCCATTTTGCCTACATGTGGTCAAGGCTGTGTGGCCATCGACTGGAGCAAGAACACTGAACCAGTGTCCACAGATCCAAACGAGAGGCCTTTTTATTGTCTAGGTCTTCTGCATAATCCAAGCTGCAGTGAGTTGGTAAGACATGCATCATTTCACAGCCTTACACCCTGGAGGTTCTTGGAGCTTTGGGTGACGAGACGTTGATATAGATGATCCATCCATAGCTGTCTACTCAGAGTTACTTTAATGTAACCTAATTCTCCTCACTTCATTTTACATACCGTGTAAATTTCTCCAGTCCCATGAAAAGGGTCATATTAATTTTTTCTAGAGTTGCATGGCGTTCTTTTTTTTTCTTCTATTAATTCACTAGTGTTTCATTACCACGTTCCCTTCTCATGAGTGTCTAGATTGTGTGCAGGTTTCTGCAAACATAAAAGGCTCCACACTGCTGAGGCAGGCTTGAGAATTCATCTCTGTCCACACGCGACTCTCTCCTGGGGGAGGAGCAGGGCCAGTGTAGAGAGTTCTGCTGAAGTTTTCTCTCTTTCAGAGTCTGCACTTTGCCCCCCTCGCCAATCCAAGTTGCTATCGGAATGCAGGAGTCACTTGTTCACGATTGCTTGCCTTCATTCATTAACAGCTGGGTCACTTTAGCTCATGTCCTGCTGGTCTCCTTGGGTGCACTTCAGGCTCTGATAAGTAGCCTCCATAAATGCTCCTGGGGATATCATTCATGTCCACAATTCCTTTGCCAAAGATCCGGGGTTATAGAGACCCGAGTGAGATCTTACAAGCATGAGTTGTTGGGAGATACAGTGTGGCTGTGCAGGCTGAATGAGGAGTTTTGTTAGAAGAATCTGCCGGGCTCTTCCAAATTCTCCTTCCTGCTTCCAACACTGCTTGGCAGGCCTGGATGAGAGGTGAGGTGGGGGTGGAGGTGGTGCCCAGATAGTCTTCATTCAATTCTTATCACTGGGGCATTTCTAATGACCAGCACTGAGAGGCAAGTAACCATTTTGTGCCTACTTGAACCAGGGGGAGGAGAGGTGGGTCCTGGAGCTTCGGGCCCTGAGGGAGACTTGCTTTCCTTACAGTGAATGCATGCACCGGGCCAAGAGCTGCCCGTCCGTGGTGTGCCAACCGTGGAGCTCTGGATTCCAGTCCCAGGGGCCGTGAACTTGGGTGAGCCCCTCACCTTCTCAGTCTTTGTTGCCTCCAGTGCAGAGTGGGTCAGGAAAGGCAAAAAGTAAAAAATAGTAATAATAAAACAAAAACATGGCTGGGAGCGAAAGCTGAGAGTTCTGTATGGACCTGACTCTTCAAGGGAGCATGGCAGGGATATGTTAAGTGGAGAGGAGGGCAGAGACGCTGTGTGAATTCTCTGTAAAGGTATAAAGCGGAGTTCATTTGCTTACCACAGGAGGTTACGTAGGACTGGGTCTCATTAGCGACAATGGCAAGCATGTGTCTGCCAGTGCTCCTGTGGTCAAATCCTCTAAGACCTTTGTTTTGCTTCAGGAAAATGACCAACTTTCAGAGTCCGCTGTTCTACCACTTCTCTGTTCCGATGATGTCCAGAGAGTCTTCTAAGGTACACAGAAACAAGCTTTCGAAGTAGTGGCCCTTCCCTGCCCCCTTTCCAGAACTTTGATCTGTGAACTTTTCTCGTGTCTCATTGCTTTGGGTGAACTTTCAGCCAAAGGTCAAGTCATAAAGTCGTCAGCAAGCAGCCTTGCCAAGGCTGTCCCCGTCGGGGACAAGTCACCATTACCAGACATGTTAAACTGGGCCTTGGCCATTTTTTTAAATCCTTTAAAAGACTTAGTATTGTATTCTTAGTACTCTATGGATGCATTTTAAAAATTGCAGAATGTCTATCAGATTTTACCAGGCATCTTTATACAACTGTGGATACTTTTGCTTCTCCTGTCATATTTGATACTCTATGCTCTATTTCTATGATATATTTCTGATTGTCAAATTATCTCTACTTTCCTTTAAATAAAACAGACCCAACAATGGGTTATTTTCGAATTTATTTGTTTGTTTACTTCTTTATTTATTGAGATAGGATCTTGCTACACAGCCCAGGCTGATCTGGTACTTATCATATAACCCAGTCTGGACTTGCCATCCCTCAGTCTCAGCTTCTCAAGTGTGGGGTTACAAGCATGAGCCACCAAGCCTGGCTGCTCGGTGGGTGGGAGAGAATCAGGATTTGCCTGTTGAAACGTATTAGGCAGACCCACTAGAAAATCAAAGCTGTGACTGTACAGAAGCTTCTGGAATGTTTGTTGAAGCATGAACTGAAACAGACCTTGTGAGAGAGGCTCTCGGACTGACATAGAAAAATAAACCAAGATTGTGAGTTTCGCACCCCAGGTCCTGTACCAAAGAGTCGTGAGTTCTAGCTATGTGGCGGAGGGTAATTGAAACTGCAGGAGTCAGCAATCTCAGAGTGTAAGACATGAGATGAGGAAGGTGTGGCTAGTTCTTGGGAAGATGTCTGTATCTCTTAACTCACAGAAAGGGAGACGGGTACCTCTGAGATGATAGAAATGGGAAGGGCAGCTGGGAGAGGAGATGGTCCAAAAAAAGAAAAAAAAAAAGGCTTTGGCCGGGGGTGGTCAAATGGCAGAGGGAACAGAGCTGGGGCTGGCTGCTTGCTGATTTTCATGGAGCAGATTTAGAATGGGTTAAAATGAGGGTGAGCATCGTGGAAGGCAGAGGGCACCAAGGGCATCTCCTCACAGGTGTCACCAACATTATCATTCCCACGGTTGTTCACCTCCAGGTCGGTGCCAGATGCCCCGGAAGTTTTCTGAAATAACTCAGCCGCAGTACAATGTCACGTGACTTTAGGAGCACGGGCAATTGTAGGAGAGAAGCCAATGAAGTAGAAAAACAGCAGGAAGCGACTCAGGAAAGCCATGTTTAATTTTTCCTTAAGCCCCCTCCGGGGGAATTCTCCAGACAGTTTTGAGAATGATCAATAATGAGTGTTGCCATGAATTTATTTTCCTTGCAAATCTTTATTTAAACAGGATGTAATAGGCTGTTTCCTGCCACTCCTCTGGGCAGTCTGGGACACGTGGGGTTCCGGGAGTTGGCTATTATCAGACAGAATCCTGCGTATGACACAGAGGCCAATCTCTGGCTGCTGCTGCGAGATTGGAGGGATGGCACCGTGACCAGCTGGAGCATCCAGGAGGAGAATCATTTGTGCTAATGAGAGTTAAATAGGTACACTCACAGTGCTTTCCTTAAAGCTCGCTCGCCCTGAGCTATGTGATGCATAACTCCATGGTTATATTTTAAAAGATCCACTTTTATTCATAGCTTTGTGTGTGTGTGTGTGTGTGTGTGTGTGTGTGTGTGTGTGTGTGTGTGTGTGTGCGTGTGTGTGTGTGTATGTGTGTGTATGCTTATGGAGGCCAGAAAAGGGTGTCAGATCCCCTGGAGTTGGAGTTACAAGTGGTTGTGAGCCTCCCAGTGTGGGCGTTGGGAACTGAACTTGTGTCCTCCGCAAGAGCAGTATGAGCTCCTAAAACTGAGCCATCTCTCCAGCCCTTCTCCAACCCAATGTTATTTTGACTTCTTTGTTTTCCAAAAGTTTCTAGGTAAGGGCAGAGGGAAGGGTTTCCAGCTAGAAACCCTGAAGTCTGGCAGAATTCCCAAGGGATCCGTGGGCTGACACTGGAGTACGTCACTGGGTTATTATATTATTATGAAAGATGGCCTCTGTGTTTTGCTCCCAGAAACATGCACACAGGGAAGTCATACTGAACTTCACCTTCGACTCATGTGCCTTGGGATGGAAAGGCTGAAGGAGCTGGGTGTTTGTAGACGTGTTGTTTCACTCAGATCAGACGTCTCTTCACAAAGCGCCAGAATAATCCAAAGAGCAGAACTGAGCTTCCACGTGAGTGAGCAGAGAACGGCTTCCTTCCTAAACTATGAGTTTTAAGTCTTGAAGACTCACTGAACCCACTGTGAAATGATGTGTCTGGGGCTCTTATTTGTCTCAGTTTCCCAGCATCATGTAAGGATGGTGGGGTTTAGGCATTTAAAGCAATAAGTTCCTTGCGGGTTCTGGAACAGGTCACCCCCACGCTACACTATTACTCTTCCGATAGCTGTAGGCTCTGTTGTGATGCTATACTCCGGTTTTGACAGTTCCATCCCCCCCCGCCCGTCTCTCTCTGTGTGTCCTTCCCTCTCCTCCCTCCCTTTCTCATTTCCTCTCTCTATCTCTCCCTTTATCAATCTTAAGTAAAATCACTTAGTGATTTATTGATTTTACTGATCTCTTCAAGAAACCAGGTTTGGCTGTGTTTCGGTTTACAGATTCGTCGTGGTTTCCAGTTTTAACTTGAATTTTACATTTATTTTCTCCCCCAAGAATAATGTGTTCTCTTCTCTATTTCTACTTTCTTGTGGTGAAAACATCTATGATTAGTGTTGAACATTACTTTTTTCTATATTGACACGTGTCATTATGATTTTCCTTCTAGATTTTGCTTTAGCTATAGCCCTACGCCACACATTCCAATATGCCGTTTATCCAGCTCAAGACAGCCGTCCTTTCCTTCAGTTTAACATACCTTCTAACTTCTTATAGGATCATTTAACTTTTGCCCCATTTATGGCTGTAAATGTAAAGTGTGTGTGTGTGTGTGGGGGGGTGTCATATATTTATAAAACCACTCTGAAAACAATCTCTGCCTTCTAATTGGAATATTTAGGTCATTTTTAATTAATCATCAATTCAGTGATGATCAAATTTACCATCTTTACAATTACTTTCTTTTTATTCCATATCCTCTTTCTCTTTTACTCTGCCTGTATTCATAATAATGGAATATACTTTATGAGTTAATTCCCTTGCTTGGTTCGTTAGCTGTAATTCTTCACTGCTACTTTAATAATCATTTTAGGGTTGACAATACGTCTGTAACCTATCACATCTGCCTTCATTATTATCCTACATTTAATATAGTCAGGAACATTGTAACCATTTCACCCTTTTTCCTAGCCTTATTGCTATTGTCTGATATATTTTACTCATAACATTTTATGTATGTTGTAAACCCCATGTCTTAGTTATTGTTCTGCTGCCTTGCTTACAGTTTCAGAGGGTTAGTCCATGACCATCATGGCAGGGAGTGTTATGGCACACAGATAGACATGGTGCTGGAGCAGTAGCAAGGAGCTTACCTCCTGAGAGGGGGTGCGTCTGGTGTGGGCTTTTGAAACCTCAAAGCTCACCCCCAGTGACACACTTCCTTCAAGAAAGCCACACCTCCTGATCCTTCCCAAACAGTTCCACCAACTGGGGGCCAAGCATTCAAATATGTGAACCTAGGGATCCATTCTCATTGAAACCACCAAACTCTGTGATACATTATTTTTTTTAACAAATTAGTTATCTTCTAGAAGATGTATAAAATGAGAAAGACATAAATTTTATTTTTAAGATACACACACCATGCCCATCCTCATTCTGTTGTGTTGATCTGATTTTCAATTCTAGCAGAACAGGTGATGAATTCTTCTCAATTTTTGTATGTCTAAAAGGCTTTAATTTCATGGTGAAACTTCAAGATAGTTTTACTGGGTATAGAACTAACATGTTTCCCCCTTGTTATGGAAATTTTCCTACTACCTCCTGATAATCATACAAGCTACATTTCTGGCAGCAATTTACTTATCCTTTTCATTCTGTCTATTTTTCTAAACAGAGTGTGTAGGTAAGAAATATGGGTTAATTTAAATGTATGAGTTAGCTAGTAACAAGCCTGAGCTGTTGGCTGAGCATTTATAATTAATAATAAGTCTCAATGTGGTTATTGGTGAACTGGTTGTAAGGATGGAAAAATCTCCAATATGGATGGTAAAATGTACTATGTGTATGCGGCGGCCCCGTACATACCCTTACCCGTGTTCATTCTCTCTCTCTCTCCCTCTCTGTCTGTTCTGTCTCTCTCTCTCCCTTTCTCTCTCTCTCCTCTCTGTCTCTCTGTCTTTGTCTCTGTCTTCCTCTCTGTCTGTCTGTCTGTCTGTCTCTCTCTCTCTCTCTCTCTCTCTCTCTCTCTCTCTCTCTCTCTCTGTACCAGCCTTTTTCTTTTGGACCACCAGTCAGCTCACAAATCATGACATGGAGACTTCTTATTAGTTATGAATGCTCAGTTTTAGCTCTTATTTTAATCTGTTTCTCTTTATCTGTGTTTGCCTTGGGGCTTTTTAGCTTCTTTTCTTTCTGTATGTTCTATTTTCCTGTTTCCTCCAGTGGCTGGCTGGCAACTGCCTCGTTTCTGGCTCCGAGTGTGTCCTTCTCTTACTTCCTCCTCCTCCTCCTCCTCCTCCTCCTCCTTCTCTTCTCTCTCCTCCTATTTATTCTCTGTGCCTGCCAGCCACGTCTACTCATCTCCTGCCTAGCTATTGGCCACTCAGGCTTTTATTAGACCAATCAGGTGTATAGGCAGGCAAGGTGAAACAGCAACACATCTTTTCATAATTAAACAAATGAAACATAAACAAATGTAACAATCCTTACATTGTTAAAGAAATACAGCAGAGACAATTGTAACCCACCTTTACACAGTTAAAGTAATATTCCACAGTATAAACAAATGTAATACATCTTCACATAGTTAAATATTCCACAACATCTCTCTCTCCTTCACACACACACACACACACACACACACACACACACACACACACACACCATATATAGTTACAGTTACTGTCTTAAATTGACTCTTAATGACTTTTCCTTAGCCCTAAATATTAGTGCATTAGTCAACATGAATCAGAGTAGCGTCTATTTGCAGTAGATGACAGTTAACACACAGCCCTACAATTGATCAAGGATCCGAGAAAAAGAGACTGTAGCACACTCTATATCATACCTACTCCTAGGCTTAGGGACCGTTGTGGAAGACGAAGGGGTTGTAATAGAGAGAAGCAGTGACTGACCACAAGGAAAGAGCCTCTTATGGGCACAGCAGGGCAGTTGCACGCATGAACACAGTAAATATGCCATGCACATGCTCAACCAGACAAAAACCTTAGCATGGGAAGGAAAGTGGGAATGAAGTCCCACACCTAGCTAAGGAGCCATTATCAGTTGATAGCTGCTGGGAGTCGGGGAGTCAGTTTTCTTTAAGGGTGTGGTCCCTGTAGGTCCACCACCCTCCAGTGAAGGCCTCACATCCAGGAGCAAACAGACAACATAAACTGTATTTGATTTTCTTTTAGTAGACAAAGTCGAGTGGGTAGGAGTGGGGTGCATCCGTGCACGGTCATAGGAGGGGGTGGGCACAATCAAAATACATCGTGTGAAATTCTTGAAGCATTAATAAAAATGAGAGAAAGATTGGGAGACTTATCTCTGATATTATATTTCCAAAGTGAGACAGTATCATTAAAATGTGTGAGGGGGCAATTAAAATGGGTGAATATGTAGAATTAACCTGTTAATAAACACATTTGAAACCTTAAAGAACAAGAAATCTCTCATGTGTGTCCTCAGCACACTGAAGCATTCTTTTGCCTACTGGAGTATGTGGAGGGCAGATTCGCAATAGCGACTTCAATATCCTTGCCTGTGGTATTTTTAAACAGCCCAGGAGCTCCGAGAGGATGACAGCTCCAGGGCTGGGGTGCCGTGCTCAGTCCTCCACCCTCGTACTAGGAATCGTTTCTTCCCTGGTGCTGCGAAGTCAGTGACATGTGGGTAGAATAGAGTCACCTTGGACAGTTCTTACATACAGTGTCTTTCCGGTATTTTCCTTGACCGGGTAATTCCTCCACACAAATGGAATTATTAGCACTCTGCTGTAGAATCGAGGAGAACCCTCTCCAGACCACTGGAGCCTTCTGTGTGCCATTTGAAGTTTGTCTCTTTGGGTTGGAGAGCTCAGTTTGAGACCCCTCTCATTGTACCCTGCCCTAGGAGTCTTCCTGGGAGTAACTTGGAGGTGTTTTAGCAGGAATCTCATTGGCTCTACTCTCTTGGGAAGTTCCCTTCTGAACTGCTTGCTGTTTAGCACCTTGAGTCCATATTACATACATGTGTTCCTCCGGTTTCTAAGGTGACAGAGTAAATCCATTTCCTATTGTTGCATCAATTTCTACCTTCATTCCCCCACCTGCTCTCATTGTGTGTGTGTGTGTGTGTGTGTGTGTGTGTGTGTGTGTGTACATGCATGGGATGACCAGAGGTACATGTCAGGTGACTCCTCTTAGTGGAGACCTTATGTTTACAGACAGGGTCTCCCCGAAACACAGCTCAGCATTTCATTCCAGCTGGGCTTGCTGGGCAGTGAGCCCCCAGGATCTTCTTGTCTCTGCACCCTCTCCCCCAGCGAGGGATCTGAACTCGAGGCCTCCCGTCTATGCAGCCAGCACTTCACTCACGGGCCGTTTCCCTGACCCTTACTTTCTTTCTTTAAAAGGTAATTTTGGAGGCTATGTAAGTCCGGTTACCGGTTGATCCCTCTTAGTGGTGGGTAACCTGTCGTGAAGGAGACCAGGGTTCGGTTCCCCAGTGGGGAGGTCATGCTCCTGTCTTGGGGCTGTGGATACAGCTCAGTGGGGAGACCACTAGCCTGGCATACTAGTCGAGAACAAGTTTTTTCTGACATCTAAATTTATCTTTGGATCGTATCTTTTCCATTTTCCTTGGCTTATATTAAAAAACAAACATAAGATGAACCATGTAATTATTCTCTACAAAATTTTAATTGGTAAAAGTATGGTTTGAAGTGTGAGGTGTGGCATGGTTACAGAGAGCTCATTTTAGTATCTGCGTCACCTAATATATTTATGGTATTTGTGGAGACAATACAAAAACAACCCCCTCACTTCTGCAATTTTCATGGGCAGTCTTTGGGCTTGCCACATTTGGTCTCATTTGTGCCAAGGTTCATTTTTTTTTCTCTTCTTGATGTGTTGAGCGTGTTTAATGTGAAAGGTGGTTGGATTTTGCCTGTGGTTCCTTCTGCATCCATGAAGATGGTCTTACAGTTTTTGCCCATTGTTTTTCTTTTCTCTTTAAAATAAAATATTTATTTTAGGTGTATATGTATGCTTGGGTGTATTAAGTGCACACAGAAGCCGGAAGAGGTCTCCAGGTGCCCCTGGAACTGGAGTTACCAATGGTTGTGGAGCCGCCTTGTGGTGCTGGGAATCGAACCCTGGTCCTCGGCAAGATCAGCTTGAACTCTTTACTGTGGAGCTGTCTCTCCAGCCCTCATTGTCCTGTCTCACAGTGGGGCACACTTTCTATATGTGTGCTCTTTCTATTCTTGTAATGCCCATTTAATGTCTCTACCTTCATTCTCATTTTGTTTGCTTTAACTTTTAATCTTTTTGGGTGAGCTGCCCATGTGGTTTATTTTTTTTTTTTAAATCCATGGTTAACATCTGTTTTTAAATCACTTTATGCTGTGAACTTATCTGATTTTTTTCCTCCTATCACTGGGCATTATCTCTTTAAGCATCCCTCAGACCCCTGTTTCTCTTCCCTCACTTCTTTCTATTGCTTGTACGCTAAATCCCGAATATTTTGCTTGTGGCAATTTCTCCAAACTTGAACAATTAGTATTTTGCCTCTCATTTTTCTCTGGAGTTTTGATAAATTTTTTAGCTTTTTGTGCATGTGATTGTGTACATGTATGTAAGTATATACATACAAGCACATTCAGGTGTGTGTGTGTGTGTGTGTGTGTGTGTGTGTGTGTGTGTGCACGCACGCATGGCAACTTGTCATAAGCCAGGGCCATCTAGAAAGAGGGAAAGGGGAAACCTCAATTGAGAAAGTGCATCTCTTAGATTTGCCTGTTGGCAAGTCTCTTTTCTTTATAGATGATTGATGTGGGAAGGGGTGGCGAAGCTCACTTTGGGTGCTGCCACTCCTGAGCAGATGGTCCTCAGTGGTAACAAGGAGAATAAGCCATTAGGAGTAGTCTAGGAAGCATCCTCCTCCATGGTCTCTGCTTTGGTTCCTGCCTCCAGGTTCCCACCTTGAGTTCCTGCCTTGGCTTCTCTCAGTGACGGACTGTGTGGTTGGAATGTATAAGTCGCACAAACCCTTTCTCCCCCAGGCTGCTTGTGCTCATGGCACTTTATCACACCAACAAAAATCTGCTACTGAGTATCTGCTTTTAGCTGTTCACTGTTTTCAAATATAGGAAGGAGGGGCATACCTTGGCTTGTGGTTTAGGAAAGGATGTCTTTCGTCATGGTGGCTGGGGTGTGAGGGAGCTGATCACATTGGTTCTGCAATCAGGAAGCAGAGAGGGGACAGGAAGTGCGCCTGGGCTATCAAACTTCCTTTGGCAAACCTCCTAAAGGTTCTCAAATGGTCTCACCACCTGGGGAATCAAGTATTCAAACACATGGGCTTGTGAGGGACAATAGACATTCCAACCTCAACGCCAGCCCTGAAGGGAGGATCACAGAGAAGAAACATTGACCATTTTTAAGGGATAGAATTTATTCTCTACCACAATTTCAGCTGTAGAGAAAAACTGACCAGACAGTCTAGACTGAGAGTTCTTATAACCTAATATCCAGTTGCCAACAACACCTGGTGTTGCTATGGGACCACATTTGTTGTAGTTCTCTAATTCACACTGACATAATTATAACGTGGAGTGCATATTTTACTCACTTATTTTTGGTCTTTCTGTGCTTATCCTGAATCATTGTTCCAGGAAAGATGCTGAGTTACATCTATTCATCATTGGCCTTAACTCCTCCTGGATGTGATAGTTTCTTGGACTTTTTTCGTCCTAATGACCTTGACAGCTTTCGATTGTGTAGAATGCTTCTCTGTTGGGGTTTATCTTACTCTTGCATAGTAACTGAACTGGCCAGGGGAGATTTTTATCCCAATCAAATTCGGTTGGGGAAGAAGATTGCAGATGTCAAGTGCCATTTTGATCACACACAAGAGTACATTTCATCAATGTGATCACCGACGATGTTGACCTTTACCCCTGCTGAGGTGATGTCAGGTAAAGTTTCAGGACCACAACAAACAAGAACACGAAACTGGAGTAGCTGGTTTTAATCATCAACCGTCTAGAGTCACCTGAAAATGGAGTCTCCATGAGAGATTGTTTACTTCATGTTGGCTTCTAGGTATCTCTGTGGGGGGGATTCTCCTGATTATGTTTATTGAGATGGGAAAACCTACCCTGCGTTGTGGGTGGCACCATTCCGTATGCAGGAGACCCTCAACTCTGTAAGGGTGGAGAAAGTGAGCTGAGCATCAGTGTAGGGGACAGTGTAAAGTATCCAAAATTAGCAATCACAAAGGTAAGTCTAGTTAGGGATAGCTTACTATTGTTTATGGTTGGCATTGGAAGGAGGTTTCCAGGCTTGGACACCTCTTTCCAGATGACCTTAGTGTTTAGCTGATGTAGACATAGTTAGGATGTGTCATGGCAGATTATTGTATCTTCTTGTATTTCACCTTTATGATTGTTAATTTTGGACACTTTACACTGTCCCCTACACATCAGCATGTGATTGTAAATATAATGTGACCATTTCTCTCTAGCTCCTGTCACAATGGCATCCAGAATTGTGAGCACAATTCTTTTTTTGTTCAGATTAAAGAAAGTATATTAAGAGCTCTAAAGGAAAAAGGCCAAGTAACATATAAAGCCAGACCTGTAAGAATCACACATGACTTCTCATTGGAAACTATGAAAGCCAGAAAGTCCTGGATAGATGTTCTAAAAACACTGAAAGACCATGGATGTCAGCCCAGAATAATACACTCAGCAAACCTTTCAATCACCACAGATGGAGAAAACAAGATATTTCATTACAAATACCATATTTAAATAATACACATCACTAAGATTTGAATTTCTAGAACTTGAGGTAGACTGATACACATTTTCCTGAGAAACTACCATACCGATTTCCAAAGTAGCTATACAAGTTTGCATTCCCACAAGCAATGGAAGAGTGTTCCCCTTCCTCCACATCATCTCCAGCACACGGTGTCATTGTGTTTTTGATTTTAGCCATTCTGACAGGTGTAAGATGGTATCTCAGAGTTGTCTTGATTTGCATTTTCCTGATAGCTAAGAACGTTGGAACTCAATTCTTCTGTAAGTTGATTTTGTGGGTATTTTCTCATAGTAACAGAAATGAAACTAGTCTTGAATAGGAAGTGAAAATGGACCTGACACAATTTGCCATCATGTGTGAAGAGAGTCTCAGTAAACTATTGTCTATAGCAGGTTGGCTTGTAAGCATGTTTATGGGGGATTTTCTTTCTTTTCCTTTTCTCCTCTCTCTCCTTGTTTCTTTCTTTCTGTTTGGAGGTCTGCTCTCTTTTTAATTTTTTTTTTTTATAAATTTTTCATTCACACAGAGTTACAGTACTCTCACACTTCTCATTCTCCCTTCTAGCCCTTCCCATTTCTCCACTCACAGACTGATAGCCTCTTTTTCTCTGATTGTTATTGTTATGGATGGTATTTGCTGGATGATGGAGGTGCACACCATCAATCACAGCACTTGGAAGGCAGAGTCAGGCAGATCTCTGAGATACAGACAGTCCTGGTCTACAGAGTGAGTTCCAGACAACCAGGGCTACACAGAGAAACCCCATCTTGAAAAACAAAACTAAACAAAACAAAAAACGAGCAAATGAACAAAAACCACAACCAAGCAAAAATACATTTGTATGTATATTTATGCATGAATATATAAATGCAACATTCTTAGCTTTTTGTTGTTCATGTGCATATGGTTTCAGGGCTTACCACTCTGTATTGGATAATCAATAATATGAAGACTTGTCTACCCTGGGAGTTACCATACTCTGAACAGTACCAGAGCATAGAAAATTTTTGCTATGATGATTTCTTTTCCTTTGAAGAGCTATCTTCTTCAAAAAAATTTTTTTCTCATACTGTTGTCATCCACAATTCACATTGCCAACATCGGTTTGGGAGAGTTCAAAATTTGTAATTATTTTTGTCTTTTAGATAGCAGCCAATCTAACTGAGATAAGATGGTAGATTGTAATTTTCAACTGTAATTATTTGCCTGATGAGACACTAATATACAGACCATGTATGATACTACAGCATGTGTAAATGGTAAAAATGATTCGATTAAAAATTGGCATATGAGTCAAGTTAGCACTTTTCAACAGAGGAAATAGAAATTGTTCTGCCTTTTAATATTCAGCTTAACTAGTCAACATATTTAATGTAAGTTTCTTGTAGGTACCACTTAGTTGTACCTACTTGTATTTAGATCATTGATATTTAATGCAAACATTCCAGGATTTTAGTCTAACTTGTCTTTTTTTATTGTCCCACTTGGATCTTCCTTTTCTTTTTTGTGTGTCTCTTTTTCTTGCTGTTTTGTATCTTAATGGGACATTTAAAAAATTCTGTTTTTGCTTTATTTATAATGTTTTCAGTATCTCATTGTGATGGGTCATCTTGACAATCAACTGGATGTCTAGGAAGTTAGTAAAGCTTACTGACTTTGAGTTGGTGTGTCTGTGAGGGTGTGATAAGAGATGAGTAGATTCACTATTGGGAGGTGGTGAAAATGTAGACAGCATGGCTTGGTTGGAAGACGTGGGTCACCAGAGGTAGGCCTTTGTGAGTAGATGCTGGCCGTGGCCACTTCCATTTCTCACCTCTGTTTCTGGTTGATGTGCAGTGGGTATTCATATTCTACCATTCCCTTCGTCCATGGTGCTTCCGCTTTGCTGAAACCCAGAAATAAGGGTCCATGCCTTCTGAATTGTGAACACAAATTATTCCTTCTTCTTTTAAGTTGTTTCTCCCAGATATTTGTTACAAGAAGGAGAGTCGAAAGCAATCATTTTGTGTATTTTCTTAATGGTTATAATAAATCTTGAGACATACAGCTGGCTTTGACACTTTAAGTGTAGACACTATCACTTTTCTAGGTTGTAAACGTCCCTTCAAGACCCTTTACTTTGCCCTCACCCATCTTTTAAATGCACTTCAAGATAGTATACAAGCTACAATTCTAGCTGCTTTCTCAGAGGCCAGGCTGGTCCTAGGAACCCCAGGTAAGACATTGCTTATCACTGCTAATACTCCCTAAAGCCTACCCAACAATCCTAAACAGCATTCCTTCCCCTGGGCTCCATATTCCAGTCCACAACTTTGGCAGAAGATTTCTGCTTAACTGAGGGCAGGCTGGATCCAGAGACCTGAGATATTGACCATTGCCTGCTAACACTCCTTAAAGCCTGCAAACATTCCCCAAGAGCACTCCTTCCACCAGGTTTCATAACTCTAGCTACCTTACCAAGCCCAGCAATATCCAAGGGTCCAAAGATAAGGCATTTCCCACTGCCCACTAACACTCCCTAAAGCCTGCCCAGTAGTCCCAACTGCACCACCTCCCTAAGCTTCATATCCAAGCCCACAAACCCAGAAGAAAACTTGTGCTATGCTGGAGGTGACATCTTACCAGGAATCCCAGAGACCAAGCAGGAACCCAGAACCCCAGAGGCCACTGGTTCTTGGAACCACAGAGGCAATATTGGTACCCCAAACCCTAGAGGACTTGTGGGACACACACAAACACACACACACACACACACACACACACACAACCCCAGCAGAGATACCCTACTTGAACCCTTGGCCACTTAGGCCAGAAGACCAAAGAGGAAACAGAAACCAAGGAACAAAACACCCATCCTTGGGAATCAACACTTAGCCCTATAATTGTCCCAAACCCAGATACCTAGATGACAGTGTAAGAACACAAGCAATAACAGAAAAGGACAAAATGGCATCACCAGAGCCCAACTATCCTACAACATCGAGACCCAAACAATCTAATATGGGTGAAACACAAGAAAATGACCTTAAAACCAACTTTGTGAATGAAGATGATAGAAGTCCTTAAAGAGAAAATGAAAAAATCCCTTAAAGAAATTGAGGAAAAGACAAACAAAAATTAGAGGAAATCAATGAAACCCTTTAAAATGCCAAGAAAGCAAAGTGTGTGTGTGTGTGTGTGTGTGTGTGTGTGTGTGTGTGTGTGTGGATGGGCATGCAGGGAAGACAGATGAAAGAAACTGATTAAGACCTGAAAATTCAAATAGAAACAAATAAAGAAAACACAAATGGAGAGAATCTTGGAAATGGAAAATCTGGGTAAGTGAACAGGAATATGAGATGGAAGAAATAAAGAATCTCAAATGATACCATATGATAGAAGGAATAGATGGAATAGATTCTTTAGTCAAAGAAAATGTCCAATCTAAAAAAACCCCTAACACAAAACATTCAGGAAATCTGGGACACCATGAAAAGACCAAGCCTAAGAATAATAGGAATAGAAGGAGAAAAATCCCAGCTCAATGGCACAGCAAAAAAAATATTCAACAAAATCATAGAAAATTTTCCCAATCTGAAGAAAGACATGCCTTTAAAGGTAAAAGAAGTTTACAGAACACCAAATAGAGTGGACAAGACAAAAGTCTCCACACCACATATCAATCAAAACACTAAATACAGAGAACAAAGAGAGAGTATTAAAAGCTGTGAAGAAAAAAAGCCAACTAACATATAAAGGCAAACCTAATAGAATTACAACTGACTTCTCAATGGAGACTCTAAAAGCCATAAAAGCCTGGACAGATGTCTTACAGACTCTAAGAGACCACAGGTACTAGTCCAGACTAATATACCCAACAAAACTTTAAATTACTATAGATGGAGAAAACAAGGTATTTCATGACAAATTTAAACAATTATCAATCCAAAAATCCAGCCTGACAGAAGGTCTTAGGGGGAAATCTCCAACCCAAGGAGGTTAACTACACCCATGAAAACAAAAAATAACTAGCACCAGCAGAACCCAAAGAAGGGAAGCACACACGCTCACACGCACACACACACACACACACACACACACACACACACACACACACACACACACTACATACACTAACACACACACATTACCCCCATCAAAATAACAGGAATTGACAATCATTGGTCATTTATATCTCTAGATATCAATGGACTCAATTTCCCAATGAAAGGACATAGAGTAATAGAATGGATACAAAAACAGAATACATCCTTCTACTGCATATAAGGGACAGACCACAACACCAAAGACAAAATTACCTCAGCATAAAGGGTTGGAAAAAGATTTTCAAAGCGAAAGGACCTAAGAAGCAAGCTGGTATAGTTATTCTAATATCTAGCAAAGTAGACTTCCAACCAAAATTAGTCAAAAGAGATGGAGAAGGACATTTAATACTCATCAAAGGAAAAAAAGTCCCCCAAGAGGACATTGCAATTCTTAGCATTTATGCCCCAAACACAAGGGCTTAAATCACACATAAACTTCACACATTAATTATGGTAGAATTCAGTACCCTATTCTCACCAATGGGTAGGTCATCCAGAGAAATATTGGAGCTAATAGACGTTATGACTCAAATGGTCCTAACAAACATCTACAGAACATTTCATCCAGACACAAATAGAATATACCTTCTTCTCAGCACCTCATAGAACCTTCTCTAAAACTGACCACATACTCGGTAACAAAGCAAAGCTCAACACACACACACACACACACACACACACACACACACACACACACACACAAATTGAAATAACTGCCTGTATCTTATCAGACTGCCATGGATTAAAGTTGTATTTCAACAAGAACAGAAACAAAAGAAAGCCTACAAACTCATGGAAACTGAAGAACTCTCTACCGAATTACACTGGGTGGAGGAAGGAATAGAAAGACTTCCTAGAATTCAATGAAAATGAGGGCATATCGTACCCAAACTTATGGGACAAAATGAAAGTGGTGTTAAGAGGAAAGTTCATAGTAGAAAGTGCCTTCATAAAGAAATTAGAGAGATCTCATATTAGTGACCTAACCGCACACCAGAAAGCCCTAGAACAGAAAGAAGCCAACACACCCAAGAGGAGTAGAAGGCAGGAAATAAATCAAACTGAGGGCTGAAATCAATAAAATAAAAACAAAGAGAACAATGCAAAGAATCAATGGAACAAAAGAGTTGGTTCTTTGAGAAAATCAACAACATAGACAAACCCTTACCCAAACTAACTAAAAGGTAGAGAAAGAATATCCAAATTAACAAAATCCAAAGTGAAAAGGGGGACATAACAACAGACACTGGAAATCCAAAGAATCATTAAGTCATACTTTAAAAACCTCTACTCCATAAAATTGGAAAATCTAAAAGAAATGGGCAATTTTTTGATAGATACCACTTAACAAAGTTAAATCAAGATCAAATAAACAATTTAAATAGACCTATAACCCCTGAGGAAATAAAAGCAGTCATCAAAAATCTCCCAACCAAAATAGCCCAGGGCCAGATGGTTTTAGCACAGAATTCTACCAGATTTTCAAAGAAGAGACAATATTCCTCAAATAATTCCACAAAACAGGAACAAAAGGAACATTGCCAAATTCTTTTTAAGAGGTCCCAGTTACCATGATACCCGAATCACACAACGACTCAACAAAGAACAAGAATTACAGATCAATTTCCCTCATGAACATTGATACAAAAATATTCAATATTGGCAAACCAAATGCAAGAACACATCAAAAATATCATCTGACATATCAAGTAGACTTCATCCCAGAGATACAGGGATGGTACAATATACAAAAATCTGTCAATATAATCCACTATATAAACAAACTGAAAGAAAAAAAACCCACATGATCATCTCAGTAGATGCTGAAAAAAACTTTTGACAAAATCCAACACCCCTTCATGATAAAGGTCTTGGGGAGATCAGGGATACAAGGGACATACCTAAACATAAAAAAGCAATGGTAGCCAACATCAAATTAAGTGGAGAGAAACTAAAAGCAATTCCACTAAAATCAGGGAAAGACAAGGCTGTGCACTCTCTCCATATCTATTTAATATAGTACTTGAAGTTCTAACTTGAGCAATACGACAACTAAAGGAGATCAAGGGGATACAAATTGGAAAGGAAGAAAGTTTGGAGATGATATGTGAGTCTACAAAAGTGATCCCCAAAACTCTACCAGGGAGCTCCACAGCTGATAAACATCTTCAGCAAATTGTCTGGGCACAAAATAAACTAAAAAAAAAAAAAAAAAAACAGATCCCTCCTATATACAAATGACAAATGAGTCGTGAAATAAATTAGGGAAATATCACCCTTCACAATAGCCACAAGTGATATAAATGCCTTGTTGTAGCTCTAACCTAGCAAGTGAAAAACCTGTTTGGCAAAAACTTCAAGTCTTTGAAGAAAGAAATTGAAGAGATATCGGAGATGGAAAGATCTCCCATGCTGATGGATTGGTAGGATTTACACAGTAAAAATGGCCATCTTATCAAAATCAACCTACAATCTCCACCAAAGAGATTCCCTGCAATCTCCACCAAAATTCCAGCACAATTCTTCACAGAGTTTGACAGAACAATACTCAACTTCATATGGCAAACTAACCAGCCAACCAACCAACCAACCAACAAAAAACCCAGGATAGCTAAAACAACTCTGCACAACAAAAGAACTTCTAGAGGTATCACTGTCTCTGATTTCAAGCTGTCCTACAAAGAATTAGGAATAAAGACCAATGTAACCGAATTGAAGATACAGGTGTAAACTGACATACCTGTGGACACCTGATTATTGATAAAGAAGCCAGAAATGGAGACAAAGAAATCATTCTCAACAAATGGTGCTCCTCTAACCGGATGTCAGCATATGAAACAGTGCAAACAGATACATATGATCACCCTGAACAATACTGCAGTCTAAGTGGATCAAAGACTTCAACATAAAACCAGATACACTGAACCTGGTAGAAGAGAAAGTAGGGAATAGCCTAGAACACACTGGCACAGGAGACATCTTCCTGAACAGAACACCAGTAGCACAGGCACTGAGATTAACAATTAACAATTGGGGCCTTGTGAAACTGAAAAGCTTCTGTAAGGCAAAGGACACTGTCAAGAGGACAAAACAGCAGCCTACATAATGAGAAAATATCTTCACTGTGATAGTTTGAATGTAATCGGCTCATTGGGAAAATACTATTAGGAGGTGTAGTTTTATTGTAGTAGGTGGCTTTGTTGGAGGAAATGTTTCACGGTGGGGAGGGCTTTGAGGTATCCTTTGCTCAAGACATATTTAGTGTCAGTTCACGTCCTGTGGCCTGTGGGTTAAGACCTAGGACTGTCATCTCCTTCTCCAGCACCATGTCTGCCTGCATGACCCCATGTTGCACCAGGTTGATAATGGACTAAACCTCTGAAACTGTAAGCCGCCCCAATTAAATGTTTTCCCTTTGTAAGAGTTGCCGTGGCCATGGTGTCTCTTACAGCAGTAGAAACTCTAACTAAGACGCTCTCCAACCCTGCATCTAATAGAGGGCACATTTCCAAAATATATGAAGAAGTTAAGCAGCTAGCCATCAACAAATCAAATAATCTAATCCAAAAATGGGGAACAGACGTAAACAGAGAATTTTCAACAGAGGAATCTTAAAGAGCCAAGAAGCACTTAAATGTTCAGCATCCTTAGCCACCAGGGAGATACAAATCAAATGACTCCAAGCTTCAATCTGACACCTGCCAGAGTGGCTAAGATCAAAACCACAAGTGATAGCTCACTGGGGAGAATGTGGCGCAAGGGGACCCTCCTCCGTTGCTGGTGGGAGTACAAACTTGTACAGCCACTTTGGAGGTCAGGGTAGGGGTTTCTCAGAAAAACTGGGAATCAATCTACTTCAAGACCTAGCTATACCACTCCTGGGCATATATCCAAAGGATGCTCTACTATTCCACAAGGGCACTTGCTCAACTATGTTCATAGCAGCTTTATTTCTTCTTAATAGCCAGAAACTGGAAACATCCTAGATGCCCATCAACCAAAGAATAGATGAAGAACAATGACATCATGAAATTTGCCGTTAAATGGATGGAGCCAGGAGAGAAAAAAGAACACCGAGTGAGATAATATAGACCCAGAAAGACAAACATAGTATATAGTCGCTTATAGGTGGATTAGCTGTAAAGGATAACCGTACAATCGGCAGACCCCGAGAAGCCAGTTAACAAGGAGGACTCAAGGGAAGCACACAAATTTCACTGCGAAGGGGAACTAGAACAGACACCACAGGTGCATGGGGGGAGGGACATGGGTGGGGTGGGGTGCGGTGGGGTGGGGTGGGCATGGGAACAGGTGGGATCAGGTGGAGGTGAGGATGGAGAGAGAGAGTACTGGAAAAGACAACTGGAAAGGCGTCTCTGGGACGAACTAGAAATCTAGAGCACTGGAAACTCCCAGGAATCTGTAAGGATGACACCTACATGAGACACGGAGCCTGACCTGGCCGTCTTCTGTAACCAGGTAAGACCTCCACTGGAGGAACTGGGACCTCAACCAGCCACAAAACCATTGACCAACAATTTGCCCCACCTACAAGACACACCGGGGTAAGAGTGGTGCAGAGAGTATGGGAGTGGTCAATCCAAGACTTGTCCGGCTTGAGACCCATATCATGTCGGGGAGCCCACCCCTGGCACTGCCTGGAGAGCCAGTACCCAGAGGCTGGACAGCCCAGAGGCCTAGGATAGAACCAAAAATGAATGAAAACAAACTGAAAAACCCTCAATGAAATGATTCCTAATGATGTTCTGCTCTGCTCAAAGATTGTCGCTAAGGCCAAACGTCATCAGAGAGGCTTCACCCAGCAACTGTGGGCACAGACGCAGAGACGCACAGCCAAGCATTAGGTAGACCTCAGAGAATCCTGTGGCAGATGGGAAGAAGGATTATGGGAGCCAGAGGGGCCAAGGGCAGCAGAAGAAAACCCATGGAACCAGCTAACCTTGGCTCACAGGGGCTCACAGAGACTGAACCAACAACCGGAGAACGTCATACATGCTACGGTTGTGTGGTTTGGTCTTCTTGTGTGGCTCCTAACAGTGGGAGCCGGGGCTGTCTCTGATTCTGTTACCAGCTTTTGGGACCCTTTCCTACCGGGTCGCCTTGTCCAGCTTAATAGGACGGAGGTGCCTAATCTTACCATAACTCGATATGCTATGGCTGGCTAATGTACATGAGAGGGCTGCCGTTTTCTGAACAGAAAGGAGGAGGAGTGGATGGGTGGGGAGGGTGTGGGGAGGGACTTGGAGGAGGGGGGGGGAAATGTGATTGAACTGGGAAAATGAATTAATAAAAAATATTGCACATATACACATGTATGTTAGCCACCATATCAAGCATACTTTTACTTTAGCCATGAAGAGTCGGAAGAGCTTATATAACGTTCATTTCTATTTCTTTTTAACTCTCTCTACCTTGTTTTCCCTTCCTTTGAATTCTCCTTTTGTTTCCTTTTACTTTCTATTTGGCAAAAATATTTTACCTATTTTATAATATATGAATTGCCTTGGTTTCTGTATGTGCAAAAATGTCTTTAGATGGGCCTAGAGAGATGACTCAGCGGTCAAGAGAAAGGACAGCTCTTGCAGAAGACCCAAGTTTGGGTCTCAGAACCCACATGTAGTGTGGTTCATAATCACCTGTAACTCCTGCTCCAAGGAAGCCAATGGCTCTGGTCTCCTTAGATACCTGAGCTCACGTACAAGTACCCACAGCCCCCACAGATGCATATGAATATACATAATTAAATTAAATCAATATTAAGTCTGGGGATGTAGCTCACTAGTAGGCCGCTTGCCTGGCAAGGGCTGGGCTCTGGGTTTGATTGCCAGCACATCGCAGTAAACACAAGTAAACAAACAAAAAACCAAAATAACTAAAACAAAAACAGTAAGGGGAAAAACAAATCTCTCTGTCTCTTTCCTTTTGTCAGACAAAGGACTAATGGTTAACAATGCCTTTCTTTGGGCGCTTAATATTGATTACTGTCTTCTGGCCTCTGTAGCTTCCAGTGAAGATCCCATAGATTTCCATGACTGTAACAAAATACCTGAGGCAGTCCACCTAGAAAGAGGAAAAGCTAATTTGTCTACATGGAACTGGCCACATTGCTTTGGGCCCTGTGGGCAGGAGATTACCACCGTGGGAGTGACAGAGCAGGTTGCTCAAGTCAAGGCGGCCAGGGAACAAGGTGGAAGGGAGCGGGCTGGGGACAGAGGACAGTTAAGATCCAGACCGCGGGCTTCTCTCTGGCGGTCACTGTTGATTTTGCTATTCTACTTTTGGTGTGGATGCTTCTCTACTTATGGTGGGTTGTGATATGCCCATTTTGAGTTGAAAATATGTCAAAGTACGTCTTATTTATCTACTTTTTTGCATGCATGGGTGTTTATGCATGTATATCTGTGCACCGTGAATATACCTGGTACTCTGAAGGCTTAGAACTGGAATCACAGAGGATTGTTAGTCACCATGTGTGTGTGCTGGGAATCGAACCTGGGTCCTCTTGAAAAGCAGTCATTACTCTTAACCACTGAGCCATCCCTCCAGCCCCCACCCCCCCCAAACACAATGCATTTTACAGCACTGTAACTTGGGTATACTCAGAACACTCCCGTTATCCTGTCACTGGGCAGAACCAGCTAACAGAAAACCTATGTGATAAAACCTATGCTGAATTGAGAAAAATGACATCTGCTCTGTCTGGCTCCCATCAACTTGAAAGTGAGTGAACCATTGTCCATCAAGGACTCTTTGTATTTTCATTGTGATGAAGAGGGAGTTACTCAGCTTCATGAATCAGAAACTTTAGTTTTGGTTGTGAGTTTAGCCTTTAACAGCTAAGCCATCGCTCTCCAGCCAGTGGTGGCGCACACGTTTAATCCCAGCACTCAGGAGACAGAGGCAGGCGGATCTCTGAGTTTGAGGCCAGCCTGGTCTA
>NC_048602.1:2095616-2190616 GCF_003668045.3 Cricetulus griseus | reverse complement strand
AGTCTGCTCAGTGGGTCCCTGGTTACTTCTTCCCAAGACACTCTGGTGTGCTCAACCCCGTCGGAAAGCAGAGGAGTTTGTTTTGGGGGAGAATGAAAGAAAATGGATTTTTAATCTCCACAAACATATGAAGAATGCTAACAAGGTATTTCGAAAATTAGGGCACACATAGGAGAAGCTTATGTTGCTGGTCAGATGAAGCTGCAGTCATTATCAAAGCAAAAAATAAAACTCACAAGGAGTCAGAGGAATGGGGAGACTGAACAGCTGAACAGACTGGGGGAGATTTTCCCTCACCGAACCTCGATACTTCTTTGGGGGGGGTGGGGGACACGGAGCATTGGTGGAATGGGGCCAAGTTTTAGCAGTACACTCTGTCCCTCAGGCAGAAGCCCATGCACACAAAGGCCTGCTTTCCTTCCAATCAGCAGAAAGAGTCATCCACAGAAGCACTAATGCCCGGACTGGCAGACCCCGGCCACAGCTTTGTTCCCTAGAAGCAAGCCAATTAGTGGCCCTGGCTATTATTTACATTTCCTGCAATCTATCAGTAAAATCGTGTTGATGATTTATCATGGATATTACTTTATTGTCAGCATAATTTATTCAGTTCCTGCTGAGACTACCTGCAAAATTAAGTAAAAGAAATGGCGACGGATCCATCGCTTTCCGAAGATGTTTCCAAGCCTCCTTCTCCTCTCTCCCGTCTCTGTCTCCCCCTGCTCTTCCTTTTAATGAGGATGTATGTTAAGAAAAATCATGGACCTCTTACCTATTAAATTGTTCCGGGATCATCTACATTCAGAGTTCCCTGAATATTCTTTCCCCTACTCCACTCCTTTGGAGAACGGAATTTGGACTTTCATTTGACTTTTCGGTATCCTTTGTTTTCAGTGTCGTGTTTCAAAGGAAAAAGGGCAGCTGTTTCTCCCCCCCTCTGTAGTTTAGAGTTAGCGTGGGGATGCACATGAGGCGTCCCTTTCAACGCATAAAACACCCTCATTTCTGCCTCACTTTTGAATACCCCCGCCTGCTGGGAAGTAATTGTTGCCTATTCCAATTAGAGAGAAAATATTCTGGGTATCGAAGCCATGCGTCATGTGGGCACTGCAGAGCGCTGTTCACATCGAGGGCAGGCAGGGCTGCCGACGTCAGAGCCTGGGGTTCTGATCCCTGCTCTACTTGGCCACAGGAGCCCCCCCCAGCTGCTTCTCCCTCCTACGCTGAGGGTATAGTGTTTTCTTGATTTTGGTTCTCCTGATGGTGTGTGTCTGCTCCAGGACTGGAGAAGGCACACGAGGGTCAGAGTTATCTATTTCATCACCCCTTTACAGTGTGGTCCTAGTTGCTTTTCTGTTGCTCTGATAAGCATTGCAACCCAAAGCAATTCAGGGAGAGAAGGGTTTCCTTCATCTTACACTTTCCAGGTCATGGTTGATCCTTTTTTTTTTTTTTTTTTTTTTTTTTTTTTTTTTTTTTTGGTTTTTCGAGACAGGGTTTCTCTGTGTAGCTTTGGAGCCTATCCTGGCACTCACTCTGGAGACCAGGCTGGCCTCGAACTCACAGAGATCCGCCTGCCTCTGCCTCCCGAGTGCTGGTATTAAAGGCGAGCGCCACCAACGCCCTGCATGGTTGATCCTTAAAGGAAGTCATGGCAGTAGCTTAAGCAAGAACCCAGAGCCGAAACCGTGAAGGGGCACTGTTTACTGCCTCATCCCCTGGCCACACCCAGCCTGCTCTCTTATACAGCCCGGGTCCACTTACATAGGGATGGTTCCTTCAATCGTGGGCTGGGCCCTCCCTCATCAATCATCTATCTGGATGATCTCACACAAACGTGTCTCCCAGGTCAATCTGATCTGGGCAGTTCCTCAGTTGAAGTTCCCTGTTCTCGGGTGTCTCAGTGTCCTACTGCTGTGAAGAGACACCATGACCAGGGTAACTCTTACAAAGGAAAACATTTAATTAGGGCTGGCTGGAGACCAGGTTGGCCTCGAACTCACAGAGATCCACCTGCCTCTGCCTCCCGAGTGCTGGGATTAAAGGTGCGCCACCAACGCCCGGCTACCCAAATCAATTTAAAAGACGGAAAAGGTGAATGTGTTTGAGCCAGGGGATGCAAGAGAACATACTTTAAATGAAGATGAGCATTGTTCAACTGAACCAGAACTAAAACCAACAGAACTTTGAATGCTGTATGGTGGGGTTTTTGTTGTTGGCTTTTTTTTTTTTTTTTTACATGAAAGGCATGAGTTACAGTTCAGAGGTTTGGTCCATTGTTATCGTGGCAGGAAGCATGGCGGCGTGCAGGCAGACACGGGGCTGGAGAGGGAGCTCAGAGCTCTACATCCAGACCCACAGCAGCAGGAAGAGAGTGAGACACTGGTCCTGGCTTGAGCATCTGAGACCTCAAAGGCCCACACCCCAGTGATGCACTTCCTCCAACAAAGCCATACTTGCTCCAAGCCACATCTCTGAACAGTGCTATCCCTATGGGCCTGTGGGGGGCATTTTCTTTGCAATCACCACACCAGGGGACTGTGAATTATTCCAGGTGACAGTGAAATCTAACCCAGGGCACCGTGTTTTTCACCCATGGAACTTCCCCCAAGAGCACCAGGTTCAAATTCCTTTGCACACCGTTGTGGTCTGAATGAAATGTTCCTCGTAGATTCATGAGTTTGGCCACTTGCTTCCCAAGCTGGTAGTAGTGCCTTCGGATGCTGTGGGTCCCTGGAGGGCCGCCTTGATGCTCCGTAGCGTGGCCTCTCTTGCTGTCTAGTCTACAGATCCTGACTGTGATCACAGTGATGCGCCACTGTACCCTGCTGCTGCCATGACTTCCTCACCGTGATGGGTGTCGTTCCCCTGGAACCCTTCTTCTTAAGTTGCTTCTACCACAGGCATCACTCCGCCTTGCCAGTCAGGCTCAATTGCTTGGCTGTGTACTTTAATTAGTGTCACAAGGTTTGCCAATTAAATCCATCATGTGTCTGGTGTGCTGGTGCACTGGGGAGGTAGAGATGGGGAGACTGTAGGTTTGAGGCCAGTCCAAGCTACACAGTGAGACTCTATGTATGAGGCCACAGATTAGGCTGTTCATAGCTAAGCCCCATCCATGGATAATACGAGGTGACTGTGACCTCGGGGATAATGGCCCTGGCCATGTCAGTGGATCACTCTTCCTTTCCTCTGCTCCTCCCTTGTCTCTCTGCTACTAGATCCTGCTGCAGCCCCACCTATCACATGATTTCCCATGATACCCTGGGTACCACAGATGGAGCCAGGAGTCAGTTTTTCACAGGTTCAAAGTCTGAATTTGAAAGCGGGAGAATGGTGTCTTTTCTTTCTGGCCATGGGAACCTAGGGTTGTTTGGGAGCAACCGTGCCCTCCATGCTGGAGAGAGGGAGGAAAAGCAAGGATAAGAGAAGTTCCCACCCCTGAGAGAAGGTCTGCCTGTTCAGACTCCGGTACCCAGTTCATTCCTGCACTCAGTTCTTGGTGACATCCAGAGGATGCTCTTGGCAAGACCAGTTTGTAACTTAAATTCACCTTGACCTTCGACCTTCGCTTTTGACCCTTGTAAACAAGACTCTGAGAATCACAGATGGTTTCCAGATGCAAGCATCTCTCTCTCTCTCTCTCTCTCTCTCTCTCTCTCTCTCTCTCTCTCTCTCTCCTAGATCTCCCAGCTGTAATGGAAGCATCTATTCTGGACAGAGGCCAGAGCCTAATGCTGCTGTATGCAAGAGCTCCACTCTCTTGGTCATTGTTCTATTTCTGTGAAGAGACACCATGACCAAGGCAACCTATAACAGAAACTATTTAACTGGGACTCATAATTCCAGAGGGTTAGAGTCCATGACCATGACGGCAGAAAGCATGGCACTGGCTGAAAGTTTATGCCTTCAGTGAAAAATCAGAAAAGGAGAGGATGGAATGGGATTTGGAACCTCAGTGCCCACCTCCAAGGACACACCTCCTCCAACAAGGGCACATGTCATAATTCTTCCCAAACAGTTGCGCTGACAGGACCAGGCATTCACACATATGAGCCTGTGGGGCCATTCTTTTATCATTTTGGTTGTGATCATAGCCTTTAAGGGCTGAGCTGTCCCTCCAGCCCTATGGGGCCATTCTCATGCAAACCACCACAACCATTTGCCTTTCATGTAAAAAAAAAACAAAACAAAACAACAACAACAACAACAAAAAAAGCCAACAACAAAAACCCCACCATACAGCATTCAAAGTTCTGTTGGTTTTAGTTCTGGTTCAGTTGAACAATGCTCATCTTCATTTAAAGTATGTTCTCTTGCATCCCCTGGCTCGAACACATTCACCTTTTCCGTCTTTTAAATTGATTTGGGTAGCCGGGCGTTGGTGGCGCACCTTTAATCCCAGCCCTCGGGAGGCAGAGGCAGGTGGATCTCTGTGAGTTCGAGGCCAACTTGGTCTCCAGAGCGAGTGCCAGGATAGGCTCCAAAGCTACACAGAGAAACCCTGTCTCAAAAAATAAAATTGATTTGGGTAATTACCAACTATTGATACTTGAAAAGTTATCAAATAGAAGATAAAAGAAGGCGTCATGGATGAGTGTAGCTGGGGAGGGCTGAGGAAATTTAGGTGCCATTTCATTTGTCTACTGAGTGCAAGTTCCTAGTGCTGGAACTGAAAGGCCTCGGGGACTGTGGTACAAGTGAAAGGATTCCGCCTCTTCGTGGGCCATCTGGGTCCTGTGTGGCAATTTGAATGTTCCCATATCTGGAATTCATATATTGGAAATTCATTCCCAAGGTTAACAAGTCAGTAGTATTGGGGTTGGGCTTTAGGGAGGAAATTAGTGTTAGATGAAGTTAACAAAACAAAACAAAACACTGAATTCCCATGATGCCTTCTGTAATCTTCTGAGAAGAAGAAAAGACTTGAGGTGGCCGGTTTCTCTGACATTCCTCATGATGCTGTCTATCATGTTAGTACGTACCAAACAGACCTGCACTAGATGCCAAGCTCATGCAAAACACCCTGCCCAAGGACTGACTGGACTTCTCAGTCTCCTGAGTATGGAACAAATAGACCATTATCTTCTTTGGTAAATGAAGTCTTGGGTATCTTGCTATGGTTGTTGTAATTCAGGCAAACCTGGCCCCCCCTCTCACCCACCTGTGCCTCCAAAGGGCCATGGCTCCGTCAAGCAAACATAGCCTACATCCTGTGGCTTGTGAGGGCAAGGGCTTTGGAGAAGAACCTTTCCTAAACCAGTATAACCTCTAACTGTACTCTAAACATGCTCTCAGACCCCATCAGAGAAGCTTCCTATGGCAACAGACAGAGACTATTACAGAAAACCACAACTGTTCAAAACGCAGAGAACAGGTGACCATGGTGCGCCCACCCACAGCTGATACATCTACAACACAGCACAGCCTGTGTTACCCCAACCCCAATTCCTCAATTTCATGTTCTCTTATTCTTTAATTATTATTGTCACATATATACATTTAAATTTATAGATGCAACCCACTGAATCTATTGATCATATGTATATATATGTTTGGGTTGACCTCTTGGGATGGGATGCCCTATCAAAACCATCATCCTTAGGAAAGACTGACTTAGCTTTCTCAGTAACCGTTCATTGCCTGTGCCTCTTTATCTGGTGTGGGGTTTCCTGAAACTTCCCCCATCCATGCTGGGGTGTCAACGCATGACATTTTTTCAGGTCTAGTTGGGCAGCCATATTGTTGAGATTTCATGGGTGTCTACAAGATACAGGCTCACATCAGACTTCCTGGTCCTCTGGCTTTTACATCCTTTCCACTCATCTTCCATATTTTTCTCCGAGTGGTTTTCTGTAATAGTCTCTGTCTGTTGCCATAGGAAGCTTCTCTGATGGGGTCTGAGAGCATGTTTAGAGTACAGTTAGAGGTTATACTTGTTTAGGAAAGGTTCTTCTCCAAAGCCCCTGCCCTCACAAGCCACAGGATGTAGGCTATGTTTGCTTGACGGAGCCATGTTCCTTTGGATGAAAGGGTTTATGTTAGTGGGTCATATTCTTTCGTAGAAGTCATGCTGAGCAAGAGTAATGGTTGACAAGTATTTCACACGGGAACTGGGGTCGTGGAACAGCAAGCTATAGATGTAGGGGACGTAAGTATGGGGCAGAGTAGCGCTTTCCCCATTACCCATGACGGGAGCCTTAGTCTGACTGAACTGTCATGCCATCTTTAAATAGTGACCTCAGGGTCCTTTCTCCAATTCTGCATGTACTCTGACACCTTGATGTTCAAAGCAATCTGTCCAAGCCAGCAAGGCTGTCTAGCTCAAGCAGAAAATGGTAGAAGGATTCTAGGTAAAGGTATAACAAATAAAGAAGGGAGGGGTCAGTAAGATCATGGAGAAAGATGCCTTGGTAAGTCTGGATCCAGAAAGGAAAGAACAAGTGTCAAGGCTAAAACTAATCCTCTATGCAAGACTCCATCTGCCTGGACACCAAGGGACTTTGATTCTGTTGTGTAGCCATTGGCCAAATTGTGTCTCAGTTTACCTATGATGTGTATTTAAGGTGTAAAGATACCTTCCAAAGTGACCCTGTACTCATGAGAATGACAGCTTCTAAATATGAAGGCTTTTTTTTTTTTGAATTACAAGTAGATGGTGAATCTCATGGACCTGTCACCTGGTTCCTGAGAAGTTTTGCTCTGTGTGCATCAGGATAGGATCCATCTCCTAGATCGTGAGTTAGAAACGCAAAGAGGTAAAGGCATGAAGGGACAGTCTGTCAATCTCCCTCAGTCATGCTTTCCCTTTTTTAAAATTAGCATTGCGCTCCTTTCAAGTACAAAATTCAGTTGCCTAGGAAGCATGACTCCGCCTCCTTACGAATATTAAGTGGGATAATGGACATATGTACACATTTGTCCCCCACCACACGCAGGGGTGGCGTGTGGGTTCATCTTGGCCCCATTGGAACAAAGACCTCACACACCTCCCTGTCACCAAGCAGACACTCAGGGCTGAGCCTGCCCGTCAGCCCCCGAGAGCAGCAATTACACAGTCCGTGGGTATGAGGAGCTGCAAACTAAACATTTGTTAAAAGGCTGTAATTAATGCAATTAGCTATTTACACGATGGCCCATAATGAATCCAAAGGCATCGTTATTGACTATCGAGTAAATAATCTGACATTAAAAAGTCAATGATCTGCAAATGAAAAATCCCCTTCTCTTCTTTTTTAAAGGAGGAGAGAAGAAGGAAAGGAAAGGAAGGAAAAGAGGAAAACAAGTAAAAAAAAAAAACCTGCAAAGATGTCATTGCATAATAGTCCATTATGCCTCCAATTGAGCCGTCATGAACTATCAAAGAAATAATTGCACAATAGACCGCAATGGCTTCATCATGTCAACATCTCTGCATTTACATTTTTTGTAATCAATGGAAATTAAGTACAAAAATAGTTCTTTTGGTTTCTTCCACCTTTGTGATGGGGGCAGGGCCAGCATTGGGTTCCCCCAGGAGGGATGCTGTACTTGGTGGAAGTTTCCCGGAAACATATGACCCTGGCTTGGTCGTGGTTGCTGAAAAGGTGATGGAGGGGCCCTTAGTGCCATGGTGCCAGGGCTCAAAGATGGGCCACAGTGCTCTGCTGGCCATGGCAGCAGAAAGCAGCCACAGTGAGCTCTGGTGCTGCCCAGGTCTGTTGTGCCCTTGATCTCTGAGCTTTTGCAGATGCAAGGACTCAGTGTCCGGTGGGCATACTTTTCTGGTGTCAGATGTTTATCATACATGGGGGAAGGTCTATAGTGGGCCTTTTCTCTCTGAAAAGTATTGTCCGTGTATAGTGGCTGACCCCCTGAGCTCTTCACATGAACCTCAACTTTGTGGACGCCTAAAGCTAGATTATGTAGTGTGATGGTCTGTGTGAGTCAAAACAGCTGTCCCACATTCTCGTTTAGGGGAGCAGGGATGGCTGAGTTTAGCTTTGTAAGCATCCATCATGCGAGGACTTCTTTATAACATATTTGTGAGAGCTGGTCATGGACTTAATTGTACCTATCCCTCATCTAACTACCTACATATCTTCCATCACTACCAATCTGTCTACCACCTACATAGCAATTATGTATCCCTAGACCATCTGTCTGCCCATCCACAGACATTGGGTTGGCCTGCTCTGCTTTTACTCTCAAAGAGAATTTGTTTTGCTTTGATTAACTTAATACTAAAAACCAAAGTTTATCTGACATGATGGTGCATGCCAATGATGCCAGCACCCAGGAGGCTGAGGTAGGAGAAGCAAAGTGTGAGGCCAGCCTACACAGCATACTGAAGCTCTCAATAAAGCCAAAACAAACAAAAATAATAAAAAAGGATTAGTAATATATTGTTATTGACCAGTGGTTTGTATATGATCGTCTCTCTCTCTTTTTTTAAAGGAAAATGTAAGCATACAACTATTTAACCATTGACATCAACACAGGCAAATAGGATGCTATGTATATTGATGACATTTAGACTTAAATGGTTTTTGTTCCCTAAGTAATATTGTATAATAATTTCCATCACTGTGCTCATTAGTTTTAAGTCGACTGGACACAAGGTAGAGTCATTTTGGAAGATGAAAAGTCAAAGAGAAGATGCTCCCGCCGAGACTGGCCTGTATTCTCTTGATGACTGTTCTGGGAAGAACCAGCTCACAGTGGTCATGTCGCCCCTCCCCACTCCACCCTGCTGCTGATGGTCCTGGGTGTTATAAGGAAGCAGGTTTGAATAAACCAGTAAGCAGCACTCCTCTATGGCCTCTGCATCAGTTCTGCCTCCAGTTCCTGCCTGGGGTTCCTGCTCTGACTCCCAAGTGACTTTTAGTCATGGTGTTTATCACAGCAACAGAGAGTCTAACTAAACAATCACATTTGCATTACATGAAGTATTGTAAGTAACCTAGAGATTACTCAAATGCATAAGAAGGGCTGGGGCAAAGCTCAGTGCTAGAGTGTTTGTCTAGCATCTACCAGCAAGGGGCTGCAGTGTGGCTCAGTGGTAGGTCACCTGCCTAGCGTTCATCAGTCGGATGCTGGAGGTGTAACCCAGGGGCTCACTGCTCGTCTACTGTGCTTGAGGCCCTGTGTTCCTTCCTCAGGTGCTGTGGGATGATCTGCCTGTACTCTGCGAATATGTGTTGCTTTCACTGGTTGATAATAAAAGCTGGATTGGCCTCTAGCCAGGCAGAACAAAGGTAGGCAGGAAAGCCAGGTGGAGACATGGGGAGAAAGAAGGATGGAGTCAAGAAGATGCAAGAACATCTTGCTGCCAGAACAGCAAGATGTGCTAGAGCAAGATAAACCCACAAGTCTCTCGGTAAAATGTAGATCAATCGAAATCCACTAATTTAAGTTGTAAGAGCTAGTTAATAATAAGCCTGAGCAATAGGCCAAAGAATCTGTAATGAATATAAGCCTTTGTGTTGACTATTTGGGACCAGGCAGTCTGCACAGAAAAGCTCTGCCTCCAGTTACACTCAGGAGTTTAAAAAATAAAATCAAAGAAGCAAAAAGTCAGACAATGCCTATTGACAGATATGCATAGGTTTATGCAAACACCCATGTTACTTAAAAGGCTTAAATACTTATGGATTTGGATTTTTGTAGGGCTGTTGGTACTAGTGCACTACATGCTGAGGGGTGGGTATAAACACACACACACACACACACACACACACACACACACATACCCATATATACACACATATACAAACACACACATACATACACACATACACAAACACACACACACACACACACACACACACACACACACACACACACACCATTCATGAAGCAAAAGTACACACGGCTTAGGAGGAGAGAAATTCTGGTGTCTTCTTCCACATGCTCATGGCATGACTTCCAAGGTCGCAGGGTGGCCTTGGATGGGAAATGTAGCAAGGTCTGGCTGGAGCTGGAACATGGAGGGAGCCTGAGGACAACTCATTGACCACCCCTTAGAGTGTGACACATAGCAGAAATAATATTAGCAAATGTCTGTGGAGAGCTTTCCACTTATAAAATATCTGGACATACTTTAATTCCAGTGGCTTCTCGTGACAAAACTCATTAGCCAAAGTAAGAGTGATCACAGCCATTATTTCCTTAGCACAGTGCTGGCTTGCACCCCTCGTAGTTCCTGATGTGTGGCCCACGGTCCATCTGCTTGCCACCATGACCAGAAACTACCACACTGCCTTCAGCCCAGCACAAGTGGATCCAGTATTGCCTAAGTGCCTGAGTGAGCCAGCATCCCTTGTGATGCGAAGCCCCCCCACTCACAGGCAGCTCAGAGATGTCTGTCAACTCCCTGAGGTAGCACAGCAAAAACAATGGAGAAGCTGGATTCAAGGCAGAATCCACCCTCCCCTCATTTCCCTGGCCTGAGGCGCTCTCTCCCCAGTTTACAAAGGAAGCAACTGATTCTGAGAATTTGAAACTTAAACATGTTTAGACCCAAGTTGTGGTGAGTCTGTGGGATTCCTTCTAGGGGCACAGTAACCCTTGCTTCTTTCTTGGAAAGTGACGGGGGGGGGGGGGGCTGGAGTTGGGTAGAGTTACTAGCTTAGTGGCGTGGCACATGCTTGGAGCTGGCTGGGACAGTGTAGCAGCCTGAGCAGGGGAGTGCTGTCCCTACCTTTGGAGAGCCCTCTCTGGCCTTTCAGACATGATCTTTCTGCTGTGTCTGTCTTAAGTGCACAATGTCGCCGGCCCTTGATCCATAGAGGGTGATAATGTTTTGGGAGGCTGTAGAGTCTTGAGGAAGAGTGTCTGCCTGGAGGAAGTGATGTGATGTGGGACTTGGGAATGTACTGTGGATGTCCATCTTATTGATTGTTAAATAAAATACTGTGTGGCCAATGAGACAGCAAGTTAGACAGGACTAGGAGTCAAAGAGGATTCTGGGAAATGTAGTAGAGAAGTGGTGATCCAGGCAGGAAATGACATAGCAAGGAGACTCATATTTAAGCGAAGGAGAAACAGGAAGGGTCCCTTTTCCCCTTCCTCCTCCAGCAGCAGGATGTGAGCCACCGGCAAGGAGGGACGCCAATAAGGCATCCAATAAGATAAGTCTTATAAAATATATAGGTTTATGATAATTAAGACTGAGCTAGCAGATGAGAATTCTAGTCATTGGCCAAGCAGCTTTGTACCTAACACAAGTTTCTGTGTATTCATTTGGGCCTAACTCGGGTGGGGGTCTGGCGTAAAGCTCACACGTGGCGGTGGAGCTCAGGTGGCTTTTGGCACAATGATTTATCGTAACAGGACTTGAGTGTTGATAGCTCAGCCTCCTAGAGGTCTTTACTTCCTGATCCTCTGAGATGTGAGCAGCCATAAAGTAAGTTCCTGCTGCCAGCCCCTGTTGCCCTGAACTAAGCCAGTCCTTGCCAACATGTTGTCCTAGGAACAACAAAGGGGCCAAAAGAAATGCCTCCTTCCCCCTTCAGTTGCTTTTGCACAGCACGGTGTCACAATGAACTTGTGGACAGGTACAGCTCCCTTGCCTTTGCTTTCCCCTATCTGGGAAATTCGCATTCACCGTGTGCCGGAGAGCCCAATATGGGAGAAAGGAAAAGTTAGTCTCACACAGTGTGTGTGTGTGGGGTGGCCCTCACCTGAGCAGCTACTGGGCTGGTGTGCTACTCTCCCCAGGCTTAGGACATACCCAGCTATCAGAGTTTGGATCTGGTATGTCACCCATGACTCCTGTACGTGGAAAGATTGGTCCCAAGCTGCTGGTGATATTAATATTAGGTGGGTGACAGAAACCTCAGGCAGTGGGATGGTTAAAAGTAATAGATTATATGGGGCATGTCCTTGTAGGGTCTGACGAGAACCTTGTGAAACCATGAGCGCAAACCTCCCCTTCTTGAAGCTGGCTTTCTATGCTATTTTCCCACAGTGAGAGAGCGTTGACTACTAGGTGCCGTCTAAAGAATAAGCCTTGGTGATACACAGCATTTGCACACAGACCCAGAGGCCTCCATAGCCCACACCGGGTACCACTCTTACCACAGAGTTGAAGAACTGTGTGTAGCTGGGCGCTGGGCTTCGCAACATGGCTGGGAGTTTTTGCACCCTTCTGAGTTGTGTGTTCCTCAGGAGGGACCTGTCTGCACCACCTCTCATGGACATGATGGCTGGCAAGCCCTGGTGAGTGTGTTGTTGATTAAACAAAGCAAAGAAGACAGCAGCAGGGAGCTTCTTGTGGATGGGAGCAGGTATGCTACCAGCAAGGTAAGAAGCCATTTATCAAAGCTTTATCTGATGCGAAGCTCTGGACAGTCACTGCTCACAAATGGCACCGAGCAGAGCCTTGTCTGAATGTGTGGGAGCTGCTTGGCTGCCCTACAGAGCACCGCCCTGTAGGAATGTGGCCTTAAGAGGACACTCAGGGGAGAGGGCTGCATAGCATTTTCCCCCAGGAAACAGGATCCCACAGTGGTTTGTGAATCAGGATGCCCTCTGAGTGATGACATGGGAGGCACTTTGCTAGGGGCAGTGGCTTGGAATTTCTGATCAGACAGAATGCCAGGCAGTCAGACACCCCAAGAACTATAAGGGGCTCACGATCTGCTGAAATGAAGGTTCCCAGAGAAGGGGTGAATGGATCTTCAGAAGTCTGCTTTCTTTATTCAGAAGAAGGGAGGGCCAGACGACGCCTCTAGTCCCCTCAAATGAAAATAACTGGGTTCCTCTGGCTGATGTCTTCTCTTAACATATTTCAGTCTCAGTAGACAGATCCCTGAATCTGACTACATAAAAACAAAATCAAAAGAACGTCAACAGGGAATATCTTCAGGGCCATCACAGAGGCAAGAGATGGTGTTAGATGGGGCTACCTGTGGTGAATTCGTTGTAGACAGCCTTCAGTGTATGACATTGGGTGGAGGTCTGCACCCTCTGCAGCTTCACTGAAAAGAAAAGCAAGGGAGCATTTAACGGCAGGGTGAGGCTAAGTGGCAGAGCACTTTCCTAACATCCACAAGTCCCTGTACTCCAACTCTAATGCAACAAAATAGTAAAGAGTAAAAGACAGGGGAAATAGTGAGTAAAAGATCAAATGATGCAAACTATGTTCTACGTTTACCCACGAAGACTAACCTTGCCACCCCAAGGACGGATGAGCACCACAGGAATAGTATAAGGTGGTTTATCTTCAAAATGTTGAAGGAAGGAGGGTAGGAAGACACAGGAGGAGGAAGGGGGCGGAGGGATGGAAGGAAAAGGACGGAGAGGAAAGGAGGGAAGGCAGGGGAAGGAAGGGGGAGAGAGGGATGAGGGGAAGGAAGGATGGAAGGTGTAGGGAAGGGTAAGGAGGCCAAAGGCAGCAATAGTAATTTGGGAAAGTAAGCAAATGCGTACGTACCACAAGTTTGGGGGAAGTGTCAAGTTCCAGGAGTCTGCACATCAGATCATCACGAGCTGTGATTCGGGGACTGGCTGAGGCTGAATTAAGAAGATACACGCGGTAAGATTTCCCAGAAGGTAGCAAAGAGACAGAGCAGGAAAATAGGAGAGGAAGGCTAACAGAAAATGAGGGATTGATATAGGAAAACCAAGACTCGAATAACAGGGTTCTAGGAAGAGTCTATAGAAAATGGAGGGGGCAGGGTGGAGGTCAACAAGGAAGCAATTCAAGAAAATGTTCCTTGAGCACAGTGTAATAGGACTTGAAAGCCCAGCTCAAAGGACCAGAGTGGATCCAACACTGTGAAGGCATATGTAATGGAGACAGAAACGAGGTCTTCAAACACGCTTATACATTGTAAGACAAACAGACAGTCTTCTCACCATCAACATTGGAAGACAGAAGGCAATTAAACATGGAAAAAAAGTCTTTGACAATCACAAAGAAAAATCACATTTATCCTGAGTTTTTTTTTTTTTTACCCAGCCAAACTATCAGCCGACTGTAAGAATAGATGAAGACCTCCCCAGACAAGTCCCCACCCGATTCCCTTCTTACATATTAGGAAACTACAGAAAGATGTACTCTGTCAAGATGAGAGGAAACAAGAGAGGGTGGTGGTCTTAGTTGCTGTTTTTTTTTGCTATGAAGAGACACCCTATTTAATTGGAACTTACGGTTTCAGAGGGTTAGAGTCCATGACCACCATGGTGGCAAGCTTGTCGGCAGGCAGGCAGGCATGGTGCTAGAGCAGTAGCTGAGACCTTATGTCTGACCCACAAGCATGTGGCAGACAGATTGCTAACTGGGAATGATTGGGCTTTTGAAACTCAAAGTCCATCCCCAATGACAAACCTCCAACAGGACCACATCTCCTAATCCTTCCCAAACAGTTCCACCAACCAGGGACCAAGTATTCAAGCATCTGAACCTATGTGGGCTGCTCTCATTTAAACCATCATGCTATCAACCACTCCTGATTTTTCCCAGTCCTCTTCATTTCTTTCCTTCTTATATGTCCAAGTCCAATTGGAGTAAAGCACACATAAACGAGACAAGGACACACAAGGCTTTGGTTTTATCTTCTAACAATGTCTATACTGTCAAAGCTGAATCCTCAGCAGGAGGACATGTTGAGATGAAGATGCTGTACTTACAGGTTAAGGCACACAAGCAGCACAATAGAGCCATAATTCTTTTTTTTTTTTTTAATTCCCCAAATATCCATGGGAACGAAAGCTCAAGGTTTCTACAATTTGACCAATTCACTAAGAGAAAAACTTAATGGAGCCATAATTCTTATCTCTCGAGTTCAATGCTTACTTCAGCAGTGATGTTTTGACTGGCGTGTGCCAACTTTGATGTCCTGTAGGTGACTTCTTAGGGTGGTCTAGGTATGCTTTGAATCTCAGGGGGCTGTCTTTTTCTTGAGTCTTTTGAAGTAATCAGCATGAGACCGAATTGATATTAGAAACAACCTGCATTGATTATAATAGAGATTATGGGGGAAAGAGTTCTCTCGTTAGCCTCATACCTTGTTAGGCCTGGATCCTGGGTAATAAGTAGGACACAGGCCACGGTGGGCTGGGAGCCAGGCCAGTCCTGGACTGCAGCAAACAGGGAGGCACAGTGCCATGCCATTAGAAGCACTCACAGCTAACTAATGAGTGAGGTGGCCCAAACTATATTCTAGGGAGGTACCAGATGGAGAACACATGGGGGCTAGAAGAAAATGGGTAGAAGGGTGATAAATTTGAGCCATTTCCCCAAGAGATGCATTTGAGCTAAGCCCTGGTGGAGGGAAAAGAACCCTGCCCAGATGTTAGGTACGTGGGCAAGCACCGAGGTCAAGAAGGCATGGTGACTGGGGATGGTGGGTCTTATAGTGCGGTGATAAAGTTGGCTCTATTCCTTCAATGAACAAGAACATGTTACCGAGAACAGGAAGGTCAGAGTGGACACTGAGAAATGCCCAGATGTCCATCTGTAGGCCATTTGCACTGTTTCAGAAGGGGAGTGCCACGCTGAAGTTACAGAAGGCTCACCCTGAGAGCAGGGAGAATGAGCATGACAGGGTTGGAGGATGGACACAAAGGCATTTCCATGGAGGTCAGGGTAGAAAAGCAGGGATACAGCAGATGGCTGGTTGTTGGTGGCAGGCAAAGAAGAATCCACAGAGACAACTGTATGGTGATGGCATAGCGAGTGATTGTCTATGAGGCTTCGAGACTCCTGAGAAGGGTTAGAACACTGTGGTTTTCAAACACTGTCCTGGAATCACTCTGGAAGCTGGGTCAAAAATGGTGTCATCTATAAAGTTGAAGAGTCTAATGTGACAGCTGACTTGTTGCAATAGCCAAGACATGGAGCCAACTGAAGTGTCCATCGACAAATGGATGGATAAGAAAATATACACGGGGCTGGAGATGTGGCTCAGCAGTTCAAAGACAGCTTACAGCTCTCACAGAGGACCCAGGTTCAGTTCCTAGTACCCACACGGTGGCTCACAACTGTTTGTCGTTAGAGTTTCAGGAAATCCAATACCTTCTTTGTGCATACAAGCTCTCTCTCTCTCCCTCCCTCCCTCCTTCCCTCCCTCCCTCTCTCTCTCTCTCTCTCTCTCTCTCTCTCTCTCTCTCTCTCTCTCTCTCACACACACACACACACACACAAACATACTCCTAATAAAAATTTAAAATGTTTATATACACAAATGGAATTTTATTTAGGCATAAAGAACATAGTGATGTCACTGTCTGTCATTGTCAGAACAATGAATGGATAAAGGATCATCTCAGAAGTCAGCAAGCAAGGCCACATCCGTGGAATCCCAGTGTGTGTGTGTGTGTGTGTGTGTGTGTGTGTGTGTGTGTGTGTGTGCTGAGTCAGGATTGCTATGAGTTAAGGCCAGTCCGAATGACAGAGTGAGATGTTAGACATAAAGTATATCCAGACTAATATCACATTTTTCTCTCATTTGCATAATTTAGATTAAATAATATTATATGACACAAAATATAAGGCAGCTGTAAGGGGAGGAAAAGGGTAACTTTTAAAAGGAGGGAGAGGTGAAGAGAGGGAGAAGAGAAAGGCAAATGTATGTTTTCTCTTGTGTGAAATCTAGATTGTAACACACACACACACACACACACACACACACACACACACACAAGAAAGTAGAAAGAACTCTTGGGAAGGAGAAAGAGGACCAGCCAGAGGTGTGTGTGTGTGTGGGGAGGGTTGATGGTTGATGAAGGAGAATAGTTATTAATGTGAACAAACCACACACACACACACACACACACACACACACACACACACACACACACACACACATCTCAATTTCACACACGGCTACGAAAATGTCATACCGAAACCTATTATTTTGTGTGATAACCAAAAATTAATTTAGAAAGATAAATACAAGTGGCAGCAAGCCTAGGTACTTGGAAGAGAAGGACAAAGAGGTTCTGCAACAGAAGGGATCGTCTCAGAAGGCGGGGAGTAAACCAGGTTTGGTGGCTCGCATTCCCAGCGCCTGAGTTGTGTTTATGCTGAGACAGGAGGATTGCTGTGATTTGAAGGCCAGCCTGCATGCTGAGAGATGCTTTCTCAAATATACAAAGGAGCAGACATCTTCTAGAAGGTCAAGGAGAGTCCAGCTTGTTATAGTCTCTCGTTCTGGGCCTGCCTGATCCCTTTGCAGGAATGTCACGTGTGTGATGCTGGGCTCCACTCTCTAAAACTTGTGTATCATATTAAGTGTGCTCTGAGGCCCCTCCCAAGCCCTGTTAGAGGAGTACTGGGCAGGAGCCCTCTGCTACTCTGAATGCGTCTCTCTGTAATGTCTATTGTGGCCGTGTCACTCAGTCACCGCCAGCAGCCGCAGAGAGTGGAATGTGCTTGGCTGAATTTAGAGTCATCAGGAGCAGGGTAGCCGAGAGTCTTTCAATGGCTCTCAAAGGAAACCTGCTTTGGGTGCCTCATCCTTTGTAGAAAAAAAATTAATCTGTCCATAGTTTATTAAAGGTTGCAAATGCTGCCAGCGACCCTTTGCAAACAGATACAACATCTTTAAGAGATTGCAGGGGTAAATCTTATTGTCTGGGGAAATGACTTCTGCACAGTTATTTCTTTTATTGCTCATTGACTGGGATGGCATTACTCAGTTTAATAAATCCTAGTGTATCTCTCAGTCCATGTAGCCTGATATAAATATCTCAAGTTATGTCACATTCCCCCTTTGTACAGCCATCCTGGGCCCCGATGACTGGGGTCTGATAAATGCAAAACCTCATTTGCTTTGTGAGTGATTGAGCGTTAACACTGTTTAGATTTCTTAATGTACTTGTATTAGCATGAATAAGTAATGAGCGTGCCAGGCTTTTTTGAATATTTGATTGTATCTTTGTAATGGATTTGTGTCTCTCTCTTTGTGCTAATGTCATTGTAACTTTGTTGGTGTCATAACTCTGAGCCAGAGCAATTGATCTTTATCACCCCGTCTGGAGTCAATCACCCTCTCCTTGCCGAATCATGGTGTTCTCGGTCGGTCTCTCTCTCTCTCTCTCTCTCTCTCTCTCTCTGTCTGTCTCTCTCTGTGTGTGTGTCTCTCTCTCTGTGTCTCTCTGTCTGTCTGTCTCTGTCTCTCTCTCTGTGTGTCTCTCTGTCTCTCTCTGTCTCTCTCACACGCACACACACACACACCTGTGTATTGTTTCCTGAATACAGCCGGTGCCCTCTCCATCCCCAGGGAATATCTTGCCTACTTCATGAAGAGTGGATCTGAGACTTACACATGACATAGAAGCAGGCAAGGATAAAAAAAAAAAACCCAACTGACAATGCCTTTCTGGACGCCAGCAGCTCTGCGCATAGCCAGACTCTTAGCTCCAGCAAAGCCCTAGCAAGCCATTCATTGCTGCAGAATCAATGGGTTTACCATTGAACAAACGGCTGAAGCCGATGAGGCAGAAAGGACACCTTCCCTACCTCTAAAATTTATCTACTGTCTTTCCAGACTCTTCCTCTGATTTGTCTTTTATTTTGGAGATTATAATATAATTATATCATGTCTCTTTTCCCTTCTCCTTCCACATACATGCATACATACATACATACATTCATAAATATAACCACTCAGTCTGTATAATGTTACTTGGACATTTGTATTCAGGACTGGCCATTTGCTATTGGATAACCAATCGGCGGGCTCTTCTCTGGGGAAGATTATTTCTCCCATCCTTACAATTTCTTGTTGCCTATGGTTATTTTGTGGAGTGTTTAGGCCTCATAGGTATCTCCCTCTACCTTCTCTTGGACCTTCTTGAACAAGAATGTCATTAAAACTTGTAGGAGTTTCATGCTTCCTCGAAAGGTTGATGAATTCCTAAGACTTGTCAATAACACGCAATCTCTAACTGCCAACAAGTGCATTCTCAAGCTACCAGCATGAGTCCTTAGGCAAAAGTGGCCACTGGGATTGGTGGTTACCCAGGTGCCTAAGAACGTGACCCAGCAGGACCCAGTGCTCACAGGGCACAAGAACCTGAGGCAGGTTGAGGAAGAAGCATGGGACCTTTCAGGAACAGGTATCCTCTTGCATATGCTTTGCCCGCTGAGCTGTGAACTAAGTAGAGGTTGTGTCTTGAAGCAAATCTCATAGTGATGCTATAAAGTAGGTATGGACTCCACACATTTCATCCCGCAGCAGAAATCCAGACAGACACCTGTACCGTATTGATGATATGTCTCTGACAAGCAGATTAATAATATCCAAGATGATGGTGGTGGCCATTATAAAGGTGATTTGAGTCTATGAGCATTTTTCTGAATACAGTGCTTTTAATTTTTAGTCAATGCTTAAACAAATTAGATAAACAATATTAACTTGGGATTTTTTTTTACCTGACCCTACTGAATATTGTCTTCCTTATTATTTTCCATTGGCCTCCTTATTTTACTTTTTTTTCTAAACCTCAGTGCTAAAGATCAGATATGGAATGTTTCCCCAAAGGTCAGTGTGTTAAAGCTTAGTCACTAGATGGGTACTCTTGGGAAAGGTAGGAACTTTAAGAAGCAATATCCTTGTAGGAAGTCATTGGAGCGTTTCTGGTTTTATTTCTTTTTCTGTGATAAAACAACTTGACAAAAGCAGCTTAAGAGAGAAAATGAATTTTTTCTGGGGGGGGGGCTTATAATTCTAGGTTATAATGCATTATTTTCAAGAAGTCAAGGCTAGTCCAAAAAAATTGGTTGTTTTACTCTTACACAATTCAAAGCCTAGCCTAAGGAATGGTGTCACCCACAGTGGGCTGAATCTTCTACATCAATTAACCATCAAGACAATTCCTCATAAACAAACCCACAGGCCAAACTGATCCTATTCTTCATTAAGGCTCTTGTCCTACGTAATTCTAGATCGTGTCAAAGGACAGTTAAATCTAACCAGCACACAGAGTGCCATTGAAGAGAACATTGGGATCTCAGCTTCTTCTTTCTTTCTATTTTGTTTCCTGGTCCTATCACATGAACCTGCTGTTTTTGCCTCTGGACACCCTGCTATGGAGGTCAAAGAGCAGTGTGCCCAAAGGACCATGATCTTTGAAACTGATGTTTAGGTTAGGCTGATGTTGAGAGTCTGGGGGAGATGTGAATGGCCTTTGTGTGGTCCAGCTGGAAGGAAGCTAAAAAGTTGTTGACAACACTGATGTGCAGAGGGTTCAAGCCAGACCTGAGACTTTCCGAAAGCTCCACGGCCCAAGGCGAGATGAGCATCAGAAATAGGGGCTCCATACATGCCATGAGGTCCGGGAAGTACTTGTCACCTTGGCACAAAGTTGCATCCCAGAGATAGTTTCTTCGTCAAAAGTCTCCCAGCTCTCACCTCCCTGCTGTATGAAGGGAAGTAATGGTCATGAAGCCACTGGAGGTCCATGGGGAGAGAGTGAGAACTAGAATGGGTTGAGGGAAGGAAGAAGGAGAGGAAAAAGGCAATGAGAATTCAGTCAGGGAAGACACTGGCAGCTTGATGGAGAGTGACCAAGTGCACAGAGAAACTTGCGTGTGTGGCAGGGAGCTTACCAAGCGTGGATTAGGAGTTCAAGGGAAAGAATGGCCAAAGACTGAGGTTGGCCACACAACCTGCTTACGACCCTTCAAATCCCAAGCCACCAAGATGGAGAAAGCCCCACCTTCAAGTCTCATAGATGGATAGATCCCAGGCTGGATTCTTTTTTTTTTTTTTTCCAAAAAGTGGCTGGGCCTGGAGTTGATCCATTACTTTTGCAAACTGTGTTGAACTTTGGTTGGTACTAAAAGATTAAAGGGTTTTTGAGGTCAATAGGATCCTAGATGTGCATGCTCTAATTTTTAAAAAGCATATATTGACATGCTCAGAGCTGCTCTGGTCCAAGAGGCATTGTCCCTCCCCAGGGCAATGGCCTCAGGACCCCACAGACACCATCTTGAGGTGGTTGTCACTCTCAACTAAGGTTGGGCTGGGAGTATCTTTTTTAGAATTTTATCATAGAAATCAGTGAACCGCTCTGTTCCTTTTAAAAAAAAATATCTTATTTATTTGTATGTGTGCGTGTGAGTGTATGTATGTATGTATGTATGTATGTATGTATGTATGTATGTATGTATGTATGTATATGTAGGCAGGCTCATGTCATAGCATACATGTGGAAGTCAGAGGACAACTTATGGGAGTCAGTTCTCTGTGTCTGTCATGTGGTCCTGGGGCTCACACTCAGATCAACAGGGTTGGCAGCAAGTACCTTTTACCTGCGGAATCAGCTTGCCGGCCCTACCCTGATCCACCTCCTTGGCCTCACCTGTTCTAAGTAGTCTTTCCCCCTCCACCTGGTGTAGTTGTATAGAGGACACACACACACACACACACACACACACACACACACACACACACACACACACACACAGAGAGAGAGAGAGAGAGAGAGAGAGAGAGAGAGAGAGAGAGCCAGATGTAGTCTCATTTCCCCTGTCTTGTATCATACTCTGATGATGGGAAAACAAGTGTGTGTGTGTGTGTGTGTGTGTGTGTGTGTGTGTGTGTGTGTGTGTCTCCCTTTTGTGTGTCTTCTTCTCCATGAACCATCTACAGGGCTGAATGCCTGTCACAAGCAAAGTGTTCTGTAGCTTCCGCCCTGGTTATTAAATACGGAATGAGGAAAGCTAAGCACACGGAAGGAAGAGCTCGTCTTCACTTTACATAAAGTCACCAGTGGAAACGACACTATGCCTGAAGTGCATAGGGGCCTCTTCACTCCCTCATGGACTCCGAGGTAAAGCTATGGCTTCCTGAGCCAGAGTTGCTTTTCATTCTTTTCTTCTTCTTCTTTTTTCCCCATTCCGAGCAATGACAATGGATTATTTTTGTAAGCAAGTGCTCTATCCATTATTAAATTGATTATTCAAATCTCATTTTAAAAAAAGAAGCCAGATGGCAATTTTCCACCATTTGTTGCCACTGACAACCACCAGCCCTAAACTGGAAGATTGCTTTCCTCTCCCCTCTCCTGGCTGAAGAGCCTGCTCCATTCCAGGGCAGACTGGAGGCGGATTCCATACCCACAGATAGCCCATCAGTAGATAATATCGCTATGATCGATGATTTCAAAATCGTCTTCACATTGACAGAGCTGTCGTTCTTTTGACGATTCCATAATTAACTTATCTATATTCAGACACGGTAACTTTGTTCTCTCTAGTCGTTCGGATGTGAGTGCTATTGTTGTTAGTTAGTTGTCATGACAGCAAGAAACATGTTTTTACATGTCCAGCATCCTGGTTATTTTAAGGTCTTAATAAGTATGCCTTGCTAATGAATCCGAATAGTAGTGATTGTGCAAAATAATGACTTTGGAAATTGTAAGGGAGACTTAGAAATCTAAATGTGAGATAATTATCACCCTTGTGATAATTGTGAAGTAGGTTTCTTTCTCCTCATGTACTCATTGCACAGTTGCATGTACGGCCTGGCTGTCTGCGTGTGACCGCGGCAGCTGCATGTATGTATTTTGTGGGGGTTGCTGTGCTCTGTGACAGTGGTCTTTTCCGGGTCTACTGTGATGGGCATTAACTCTCCTGTGTTTCATGGCTGGGGCTCACCTTTTGTTTTGCAGGTCTGTTATGGGCATCCGTCTTCAAATCCTTAAATATGCTTTGGAGACTTCATTCACCTCTCTGAATTCTTCATGTGTGCACATGGGATCTGCTGCCGTTTAAAGATAACTGTCTAGATGATCAGATTCCCGCCACTGGTTGTTTTCCATTTTATGACTACAGGGGTAGCCTGTGGCTTAGGTTTTCTGTTTGTTTGCTTTGTCTCTTAGGGACTGGGCCTTGCTATGCATCTGGCCTTGAGCTCCTGGCCCCTGTCTTGGGCGGGGGGAGTGTTGAGTGCGGGTGTGCATCACCACATGTGGGTCTACTAAGATGTTCTGAATCCTGATCTGGTCAGGAGAAAAGGCCTCCCAGTCATCATCTATAAAAGGGGCCCAATTATCCTGCGGTGAAACACACAAACATGAAAGTCTTCAGGTGTGTCTCCCAAAGTTAAAACCATGGCCTCTCTCATGTTCCGGACAACGCGTTGACTGTCCAACCAGTAGTTAGATACTTTTCTTGGTTTGTGGACTTTATTCAAATTCCGACCAAAAGAATTCAACTATGCCTGCCTTAGCCAAACACGAATTGATTGCTGGGTCTGGTGGCACACGTCTTCAACCCCAGCACTCGGGAGGGAGAGGCAAGCAGATCTGGGTGAGCCTGAGGCCAGCCTGGTCTACATAGTGAGTTCTAGAACATCCAAGACTACATAGCAAGAACCTTCTCAAAAACAAACACACGAACAACAAAAACAACGGTAAAAACCCCCAACAACAAATTTGGATTTTTTTTCTTTCAGATTATTCTTTATCATATGAGGATTGTCAAGGTAGGTGAGGTGAGTTACCATTAATTTGTCCTGGAATGTTCCCCAAAGTCTCATGCGTTAAAAACCTGAAGCCATTGTAGCCTTCAGAGAGGCTTCATGGGAGACCTTTTGCTTATTGGCAGGGAGCCCTTGAAGGTGACAGGGGGGCCCAGTATCCTCACAGCTCTCTTTCCCTTCTTAACTACAAACTAACAATTTTCTCTGCCACCTGCCCCCATCATACTGATTCTTCACCATGGGCCCCAAAGAAGTGGGCACAGATGCCCACAGGCTGAAACCTACAAACTGTGAATCAAAACCCAAGTATTAACATACAAATTCCATAATGGTTAAAAAAAAAAAAAGTGTTAGCATCCGTGTTAAGTTTCTAATCAAACACTGAAAAAATGCATTAATCAGTATTTCATAGTTCATTACAGTCTGACTAATTTTGAAATCCCTCATGTAAATTGATTAAATGTCTTCTTCAGGCAGATAAATGGGCTTTTGTTTCAAGCAACCTTTACTGAACAAGCCATAATTCTCTGTGACTCAGCCCTCACCCGTTTAGGATGGGTGCTCACAGATGATCTAGAATGTTCCACTTTACAGAGAGACTTGCCAGCCAATGACAACACACGTCGTAGGCCCAAGTGTTAAGCAAGCATCTGTTTTGTGCCCTGGACTGTGTAAGATGCAGGAGGAGAAAGGCTTGAGGCATGAGCCTCTCCCACAGGACAGTGCTGACTCACAGACATCCCTGCACACTAATCACAGCTGGGCAATGGAGCAGAGCCCACAGTGTTTTCCTTTCTTTCCAAAAATACAGACTAACTTTGAGTAGCTTTAACATAAAATAAAAATAAAAGCTGCCTGGTGCTTACCTAGTGGCTGGATTCTGGAGATGTTTGCCAGTCATTTTGTGGGACATGTCAAGGGGCTGGGGACCCTCTTCTCTTAGGACGCTGTCTTCCGCTGTCCCCACAGCTGTGGGGAGTGCTAGGCTGCGGAGCAGGCTGGCACCTCTAACCCAGGTTGTTCATGTCTCCTTCCCAGAGCAGAGAGTCCTCTGAGGAGGACACTCTGATTGGTATGGCCTGTCACTTGGACTAATTGTCCCATAGAAGGAACCTTGGTAGGCTCAGATGAATTGTTGGGACAAATATAAAAACTAAAGAGTGCTTCTCAATGTGGACCCTGTACAGTTGGGTCACTGGGCTAAATAATTTCAAGGGAGGCAAGCATAGTAGTGGGTGCTTATTATCTTAGAACTCGAGAGACAGAAGTTGGAGAATCACTTGAGCCCAGGAAATAAGGCCAGCATGGACAAAGTAGGAAATCTTTGTAAAGCAACCTGGGAAGGACCCCGACTGGGATCAAGGCATCCACGCGGTCATTCACAGCCTGTTGTAACTCCAATTCCAGGAGAATCCATCTCCCTCTTCTGGCCTCTTTGGGTACTGCATGCAGAAGGTGCAAATAAAACTAAAAGGAATCAAAAGGAAATTGAAGTGATAACTTTTCTTGTTTCTTTCTTCCCTTTCTCATTCTTTCCCCTTTCCTCTGGAATTTAGTTTATAAGTCAAACGTCTCTAACGGCAAAATCCAAAATCTAAAAATGTTTAAAACTCCAAACCTTTCTGGTGTCGGCAAACCCCACACCTGACCTCCTACGATGGGTTGCAGTCAAAATGCGTGTTCACTAAAGACCTACAAGACTGCCTTCAGGCTATTTATGTGTACATAATACATAAATGAATTTCATGTTTAGGCACGTCTCAGCTCTAATATATCTCACTCTGATATGTAAATATTAAAAAAAAAAGAAATTGAAACCTGAAGGATATAAAATCAAAACAAACAAACAAACAAGCCCACCTTTGATGCCAAGTGTCTCCAGGGAGGGCTGCTCAGGCCTAGGATGTAGAGGAGAAGACACGAGAGCACACAGAACTGGTGAGTTTGGTGTCTGTTACGGTTTAGTGTGAGCTAACGTTTCTTGAGAAAAGATGGCGTACAAATAGCAAAGATTGCCGCGCTCTCTCGGTAGGTGTTGGGCCAAGAGAGTCTCACACTCGGGTCACTAGAAAGAGGGTCTCCTGCAGCCTTGGGGTAATCAGACTCCCTGGATCTGCATCCCACCATCCTGCAGCACCGCTGAGGGCTGCTATGACTATTCTTTCATTCTCCTTGCTAACCTCACAGCCTGTATCTTTAGTTCTTCTCCTTAGGACCTGGCTCACACTTCCTTCCTAGCTTAACGAAAGGGCTGAGTAAGATCAGTGAGTGGCTAGGACTCTGGAGAACCTGTGTGTGTGTGTGTGTGTGTGTGTGTGTGTGTGTGTGTGTGTGTAGGGGTGTGGCTCACATGCAATTTGTAGAATCACCCATTTGTCAGAGAGAATTCAAGGCCAAGTTCTTAATCCAATGGTTGCCATGTCCATGGTGAGTGCCAGGGACACAGACAAATGAGGGACATTTGTCTTAGGGGAAGGTCTGCCAGAACTCAGTGGAGCTTGCATGGTTTGTGGCTTAGTCACTCATGCCCACACTGAGGAGCGTGCCTCTGTTCCAGGAACCTTTTCCCGAGAGCCAGAGGGTCTCTTCCTCTTGGAGGTCATGTCTCTCTCTTTTGCACCTGCAGTTACTTATGCAAAGCAGCCCAGAGAGAGCAGCATCAGAGCTGCTGGGGGGGGGATCTCCATCCTCTACACCAGGCTGAGAAACAGATTTCCTGCTTATTGTGTCAAATCAGTCCCATGGGCAAAAACCCACCACAGCAACCTCCAAACTGGCCCAGACCTGTTGCCCCATCTGGATCTCCTAGTGTTCCCACGCAGACCCACAATCGACTGGGCACACCTGTGATGTAAATGATTGACGACAGTTTCCTTTCAACTTGTCATTCCGAGACTCGGTGTGGTTGCCACAGGCAGGCTGATTCCACTGGACGATGTTTTTACTCACTCGCCTTAGGGGGTGTTGGAGATGGAATCTGAGGACCTCTAGGGTGCAGGAGCTGACAGCCTGGGGTACACAGGGGTACACGCTAGGGCAATAATAGATATCTCTTCGACTGCTGATGACATACTCAGTGGGCAGCGATGATGAACCTTGATTGACAATTTGTTTTGGCTGGTTAAGGTGTGTGTTCACATGTGTGTGTTCAAGAGATCTAACAGAGGGGAGAAGACCCATTCTGAAAGTGAGTGACCCCATCCAATAGGCCAGGAGTCTGGATGAACGAGAAAGGAGCAAAGGACCATTAGAGATTATCTATCTATCTATCTATCTATCTATCTATCTATCTATCTATCTATCCATCCATTATCTATTATCTACCCACCCACCCATCCATCATCTGTCATCTATCCTATCTATCTATCTATCTATCTATCTATCTATCTATCTATCTTCTATTTATCCATCCATTATCTATCCATCCATCCATATATCATCTATCTATCATCTATTTATCTATCCATCCATTATCTATTATCTATCCATCTATCCATCCATCAATTTATCCATATATCATCTATCTATCTATCTATCTATCTATCTATCTATCTATCCATCCATTATCTATTATCTACCCACCCACCCATCCATCCATCTGTCATCTATCTATCTATCTATCTATCTATCTATCTATCTATCTATCTATCCGTCCATTATCTTTTATCTATCTATAAATCCATCTATCATCTATCGACCCATCTATCATTTATCTACATATCTACAGCTGCTTCCTGGCCATCATGATGTCAGCTGCTCTACCCTGCCACCTCTAACTGAAACCTCTCATACTATGAACTATGAGAAATTTATTTCCATTAAGTTGCTGACGTCAAGCATTTTGCTACAGTGACAAGAAACTGATGAACACAAGGAGCCAAGGGACCTGGAAGAAGACAGCAGAGCTAAAGAGGTTGGAGTCTGCTTAAGAAGAGTTCCCTCTGATAGTAGGTAGGGCAGTCCTCAGAGAGACAATGCCTGAGGGTCGGAGCTCTAGACTGGAGTTCCAGGCCAACTGCAAGATGAATTAAATGCAGTCTAATTATAGGATACAGTCTGAAGGACTCTCCTTCACATGTTAGTCCTAATGAAGTCTTTACCCCTCATCACGGAAACTTTTCTTTGCAACAGACAGGGGCCATTACAGAAAGTCACAGTCAATCAACGTCAAGTTGTGGGATCCTATCCCAGTAGATACTTACATAAAACACCACCATACCTAAGACTCGGGGAACATTGTAGAAGAAGGAGCAGAAAGATTGCAAGAGCCAGAGAATTAGGGGGTTTTCTGTGAGATTGTGTCTCCTAGTAACAACAGAAAGTATACCCATGGAGGCTCACCACCCAAGTGTGAGCAGAACAAGGAAGGACTACACCAACGGACATGCCAAATTGAACAGGGGAAAAGGCCATGAGGCCTCCACCCTACACAAAGAAAAGCCAAGAGCAAGAGAGGTAGTCTTCCCTGGGGAAGAGCACACCAACTGGTTGTTCAGCGACAAACGGTCAGCCCTGAACACATATATAAAAGTAACACTATGCAGACTAAGCAGGTTATATTTAATAATATATGTGTACATACATATATGCATATAACAGCAATTAATGAAATAGCCACAAATTTGAAAGAGAGTAAGGAGAAGTATATGGGGATGCTTGAGTGAAGAGAGAAATGTAGTTATAATCCTAAAAAAAATATTAGTTTTAATAAGGCATCTCCTCCCAGCTAAAAGTCTGAGCTTAAACCTTTGAAGGCCCGCGTGGGTTGGCTAAAGCCCGATTTACAAAGCATTTGGTTAAATAGTGTATCAAGCAAGACCAGGCCAGGGAGCTGGCTCAGTGGGGAAAGTGCTTGCTGCATAGGTGTGAACACCTGAGTTCAGATGTCCAGAACAGTATTTGAACAGTATTAAGCAGAGCACAGAAATGCACGCGTGTAATTCTAACATTGCTAGGGAGATGGAGGAGGAGACGGGAGAACCCATGGAGACGTCAGGTTGGTCAGTGTGGTGTATGCAGAGGCAAATAAGAGAGCCTGTGTCAAACAAGGCAGAAGACAATGGCCAATACCTCAGGTTGTCTGCTGACTTTCCAGTGAGAGCCATGATGCACACCCAGACAACCAAACACACACACACACACACACACACACACACACACACACACACACACACACACACACAATTGGATTCATGTTTTCACTCTTTTAATGAATTTCTTTCTTCCTATTTTTTGCGGTGTTCCTCAGGAAACAGAAGTTACCCAGGACACCACTATGTGGCCTCCATACTTCGCCACCTGGGCTGACTGATTCAGAGTCATCTCTATGAGGGCTGTGATGATGACAGAACCTTGTTTCTCAGAACAAATCTCAGGGAACCCTGGCTGAGGAATCTGTCTGCAAAACGAACTCTGATTATTTCTTTGTGTTTGTTTCTCTTTCAGATTCATCTGAGTCAAAAAATCTCAGTGTTGGGGAACACAATGTCCCAAGTTTACTTTGCGTCTTCATTTTTTTTTAAGTTTTCAGACTAATATCTTTCTTGCCAAGTTCTTAGTCCATGGAAAAATTGATCCAATCCTTTGAGTGTCATTAATAAAATTATGAGTTACGATCTGTCCCTAGGATGCTAGGATAGGGAAACCAGGCCTGCATACTTAAGACTTTGTGTAGTTTTGCCTGGGAGATGCTACCCTCAAGATTAGCTGAGCACTGTTCTGAATGAGGGGACGAGATGGAAAACAATGTTTATGGTTTTAATGACATGAATTCGTTTATGTGGCTCCCCCACGCCCCGCACCCCGAATGAAGCGATTAAGCCACGCCTCCACATCTAAAATATTAATACATCTCAGGTTCCAAGTTGCTCCCTCTTTCTCTCTGTGTCTGACATTTCCGCCCCCCCCCCATCTGAGGGAGGCTCACATGCCATGCTTGATGCCAAGAGCCTCTTCCGGGGTAAGTGGTGACCTCAGCAGTTAGACAGCTCTCGGGTCTTGTTTCACATATTGACAAATCAATAGTTAGGAACCTGCCAGCCCACGCTCCCATTTGCCTTGAAGATAGGAACTTCAGCCTGGCAGGGCCTGTGCTCGTCTCTGCAGATGTTTGGAACTGTCTCCAGGTCTGTCTGTTGAGTTTGCGTTCCTGCGTGGGAGTGAGCAGGGGAGAAGACAGAGAGTACAGAGGTCCAGCTTTGTCCTCTGGGGTGAAAGGAAGACGTGAGGGCTGGAGGAGAATGGGGTCATGGTCTGGCATCTCTGGGGACAGTTTTTCTGGGTGGTGTACGTGAAAGCGAGCGATGAACCCAGTGCAAAGGATGGAAGCCTATGGCCCAGCATCTTCTATCTTCTCCTGTTCACTCATGCTCTCTCCATCTTTCCCTCCCTCTCCTCCTCTGTCTGTCTGTCTGTCTGTCTGTCTGTCTGTCTGTCTGTCTTTCTTGTCCTGGGGATGGAACTCACACTCCACACTCCCTGCTCCAGACAGCCCTTTCCTTTTGCTATGACGTCAGATCTGTTAAGGTTTCGAGCCTTATCCAGGCAGCAGCAATGAAGTTCACCAGGGACACAGTAGGCTCCTGTCACCCTTTGCTTGGATTTTCACTGTTCCAGTGACTGAGATGTTGTGTGAGTGTCAAGAAGATTCTGGAAAGAAGCAATGTGTGAGAGTGATTCAGTTTCTTCTCCTTGAGATGGAGTTTCATGTTGCCCAGGCCAGCCCCCAACTCTGCTTGTGCCCCCTTCCACCTGGACAGTCTACAACACAATCCTCTTTTATATTAGGGTGTGTGTGTGTGTGTGTGTGTGTGTGTGTGTGTGTGTGTGTGGTGTGTGGGTTGTGTGTCTGTGTATGTGTGTGGTGTGTATAGGTGTTGTGTGGGGGATACATTTTGTGTGTGTGTGTGTGAGCATGTGTGTGTGTGTGTGTGTATGTGAGCATGTGTGTGTGAGCATGTGTGTGTGTGTGGTGTGTGTGTGTGTGTGTGTGTGTGCTTGGTGTGTGGGGAGTTTGTGTGTCTGTGTATGTGTGTGGTGTGTATAGGTGTTGTGTGGGGGATACATTTTGTGTGTGTGTGTGAGAGTGGGGTGTTTTTAGTGTGTGTATATGTGTGGGGGATGGGTTGCTATATGGGTGGGGTGTGTGTCATGTATGTTGTGTGTGTAGTGTGAGTGTATATTTGTGTGTTCTCTGGTGTGTGCATGGGGTGTATGTGGGTGTATGTGGGGTGTGTGTGTGCCTGTGTGCTGTGTGTGCTGTGTATGTGTGGTTTCTGTGGTGTGTGTGTGTGTGTGTGAGAGAGAGAGAGAGAGAGAGAGAGAGAGAGAGAGAGAGAGACAGACAGAGAGACAGAGAGACAGAGAGACAGAGAGAGACAGAGACAGAGACAGAGAGAGAGGAGAGAGAGACAGAGACAGAGAGAGAATGTGGTGTGTATGTGAGTGTATTGTTATCATTCAGTAAAAATGAAGACAAAGCTAGAAAGGCTGTTTGGGAGAAACAGTCAGTCTCACAGCTCATGGAAATGCGAGTTTATATAGCCACCATGGAAACCAGCAGGGAGGATCCACAAGATCTGAAAAGAGAACTTCGTCACCAATTAGCAGCACCGGGTGGGGATGCTCAACTGAAGAAGGGTTCTCATTGCCTTGTGTGTGTGGTTGGAGCCTTCTGGTGGCCCAGCTGATTTGCTCTGCTGCTGCTGATTCCTGTGCTGAGAGCTGATAGCAGAACCAGCCTTCCAGGCTCCCATCCTGCACTAAGGACCAGGAACTTCCCAGCTTTTCGGGACCGGAAACTCGCAGTTCCAGATTGGAACTGCAGAGGCGCCCAGCCCTGTAGACTGAGCATCTATGGGATTGCAGACCTCTGTAGTATGAGACAGCCCTTGTGGCTGTGCTTTGATGGCTGAAGCAGCCAGGCTCAAGGACTTAGAGACTTGCTGGTTCTCAGCCTCTCAGGCATGACTCAGCTGCTGTTACTATTTTAATGTATGACACACGCTCACACACGCTCACACACGCACACACACACACACACACACACACACACACACTCACACACACACATGCACACACACGCTCACACACGCGCTCACACACACACATACACACACACACTCACACACACACTCTCACACACACACACTCACACACACACACACACACTCACACACACACTCACACACACACACACACTCACACACACACTCACACACACACACACACACACACACACACACACACACACACACACACAATGCCATGTGATTGTTTGGTCAGATACGGGCATTAAGATTTGGGAATAGGGATTGTCTCCACCAGCAATGGAAGGCAAGCTCCAGTAGGTTTTATTTTGTGCTTGAAAGAAGCCAGGACCATGAAGCTCTGTGCTAGCTGGACACACTGACCCTAGTCCTTGAGAACATGGGATGGGAACAGCCTCCTGTACCTCTCTCCCATCCACAGCACACCAGCTTCAGAAAAAGAGTTGTGTCGGCTAAACTCATGTTTGTGGTACTTCAAAAGACTCTGAGTAGGAAGTCTGGTCATCTGGAAAGGCTAAAGAAAAAAGGAGAAAACGCAGCTTCAGTGGTGCAGATCTGTAATTCCATAGGGAGGATCCAGAACTCCAGGTCTTCCTCAGCTGCATATTGAGACCCAGGCTAGGCTGAGATACAGAATGGACACAGTTGGACAGCTGATGCCCATTATGCAGGAAGGCCTGGAATTGGTCCACAAGACAAAATAATCCAGGCTTGGTAGAGAATTCCTGGAATCCTTACATTTGCTATATGGAGACAGAAAAATTAAAAATCTAAGGATGTCCACAGCTACATACATCATTTAAAATCAAAACCACAAAACCCACTAATATGAGGTGCACACCAGTACCCCAACCCTCATTTGGCTGAGGGTAGGGGGGTTGCCAGTCCTTTGCAGCCTGTCCTACATACAGAAAGCTGGTGTCAACTAAGAGGAGAGGAAACAAGTGTGTGTGTGTGTGTGTGTGTGTGCACTGGCGAGTGTATGTAAGATGCAAGAGTTTTCATTCTACCCATTCTGTTCCTCTAGAGAACCTTGCCTAAGACACTCGGACACGGCGCTGTTTCTGGGAACCCATGTCAGCACACCACAGAGAGAGCTGCAAATCCGCTTCCACTGCGTCACGAGATAGAATCAACAGACACATAGAGAAAACCTGGTGTGCATATCTACACAGGGGATTTTTATTAGAGGCGAAGGAGAGTGAAAACACTTAATTGTCTGCAAAATGGGTGGGACGTAGATTGCCCTGCTAAGTGCAAGAAGCCAGACCCAGAAAGGAACACACTGCGCGGTTCGTCTCATATAAGGAACCCCCTGCCCCCCGATGTTTGAACAAGACAGAGCCACCCCCATCCTTGTCTTTCCCGCAGCCCACAGCAGCTTTATCATGTGCCGCGGCCTGGGAATCATCCAACACTCTGATTGCTCATTTCCCCTTGGCACCTGTCACCTCCGTGTTAATGGCTCCTCCCGGAGTGAGTCTGCCGCAAAGAGGACCGCGCTCATCCCATCAGTCCTATCAGTTGTGCTCGTTGCTCGTTCAAGGGGCTGAACTCCATTTTGCTGCCTGGAAAAGGGGGCTGACTAAGTGCAAAGGAGCGAAGTGCCTGACGATCACCCAACAGGGCTAACGGCACTGAAGGAGCTGTTATGATCTATCAGGTAAATAAATTCGCTGTTTCAAAGTCCTCTAAAGCTTTATTTATAGAAGGAGCCCAAATGGCTCGGAATGAATCTCCCTAACTAAGAAGCTCTTATCTCCCCGGCAGTCGCCACGGAGTGGAGTGGGGGTACTTTACAGTTGTTCTCTACCTCAAGGACAAAGAAAGACAGTGCGGGCCCCAGGCTGCTGCTGGGGGGAGCTTGCAGTCCTGACGACGGTGCCTCAGTTTCCCTTGGCTGTGCATCATCCTCCCACCTCCGGGCTGCAGCTGGGTGGGTTGTGGGAGAGGAGGTCAGCTGTCCATCCTCAGACAGCTGCCAGCATCTTCAGAGAGGGAGCGCTTGGCCTCCAGATGAGACACGGGGCTCATGAGGAACAGCAGAGTGTAGTGATGACCTCATATTCAGAATATGATGGAGTTAATTAATTATTCTGGGTCGTTTCACACTAAAATCCTTTTTTTCTGATGCCCCACCCCCTCCCAAAAGGGTAACAGTGAAACAGCTGCCTTACTTAGCCACGCCACTGGCTGTGGAGACTTGTCCTTATCAAGTCTTCTTCACCAAGCTGAGGTCACAACCCAAGTCCTGGAGAGGCAGCCTGTGTGTGAATTATCTGTCATGCCACTCAAGGGACAAATGAAAAGAGAGAGAGAGAGAGAGGCTGAGAGTCTAGAGCTAAGCAAGAAGGAAATGCTGGGAGTGGTTGAGGGCACCCTTGGGTGAAGCCTTCGGGCGGGACTTCCAGGACATGGAGGGGGCTGGGAGTTCAGGTCCTATCAATTCAGACATGAGGTTTATTGGCTTATTTTCTTGCCACCATGAGAAAATATTCAGCAGAAGCAACCTAAGTTTTTTTTTAGGCTCACAGCTTCAGAAGGTTCAGTCCATCATACCTGATGCTATGGTGGCTAGGTCTGTGACAACAGGGCCTGGCAGCCTGACTTGCTCACATCTTAGCAGATGGGGAAAGCAAGAGCTCAGACGGGACAGGATGTATTCAATGTCCGGTACCCAAAGATACACGGACCAGGGCATCTCCAACACAGCTTTTCCAGCTGGCCATCAGATGTTAAAACACTCCGTCCTGTGTGGGATTTCAGAGACAAACCATAAGGGGCCTGGGTGAGATGGGAGACTTGGGAAGGGCAGGGATGAACTTGGCTCTGTGGAGAGATCATCACACAGGGATCCATCAGAGACCATCAGGGGCAGGAAGAAGAGTCTGGGCCCAAAATGGGCCATGGTTTTGTTCATGTCACCAAGACTCATGCCCACCTGCTCGTCTATATGTGTGAGGACAGGAAACGCAAGAAGATTGAGACAGGAAGGAGCGGGTGACCTGTCTTACCTCAGAGTCACCTGCCTTTGTGTTTTCCCTTTCTTCTCATGCCCCACCCCAGTGTCGGGTTTTAAGACTGGTGAGCCTGGGTCTGGAGTAGGGAGGGCTCAGAAGAGTGACTGTCACCTTGACAAGTCGGGAAATTTTCTTCTTTTTCTGCATTCTCCCTGAATTCTCCTCTATTTCCTGACCCCCCCCCCTCAGTCCTGGTATTCACACATGACCATCATGTATCCTGAGGACATCTGGTTTATATGATCTCTTAATCACTGTTCTATTGCTGTGAGGAGACACTGCAACTCAGGCAACTTATAAAAGAAAGCATTTAAGCGGGAGCTTGCTTGCTATGTCAGAGTATATGACCAGCATGGTGGGCCACAAGGCTCAGACAGATATGGTGCTGAGAGCAATAGCTGGGAGCTCACATCTGATACACAGTAGTAAGTAGAGAGAGACAGACACTGGACCTGCTGTAGGCTTTAGAAACTTCAAAGCCCACTGCCAGTGACATACCCCCTCCAACAAGGCCACGCCTCTGAATCCTTCCTAAACAGTTCTACCAACTAGAGACCAAATATTCAACTATTGAGCCTATGAGGGCCATCCTTATTCAAACTACCACAGTCACGATAGTAAGTTTCAGGGTAAAACAAGGCGTTAGATTTTGCAGAATTAGGCTATTAAGGCTGCCCTGAATGCCATCTTGCCTCCAAGTTGTCCTCCCTGTCTATCTAATGCTATCTCTTTGTAATCCATCCCTGAAGTAAATTTCCCACCCACTGGTGGTACCATGGAAGTTTATAATTTCTTGACTACCTGCAGTTTTTTGTAGACTTGAAACATGCTAGAGTCATTTGGGAAAGGGAAACCACAATTGTGAAAATGCCTTCATCACATTGGCCTGTGAGAAAATCTGTGGTGGCAAATCCTTGATTAATGACTGATGAGGGTGGTGCTCTACCTCTGAGCCAGTGAGTGGTGCTGGGTTTTTTAAGAAAGAATGTTGAGGATGGTGGTGGTGGTGGTGGTGGTGCACACCTTTAATCCTAGAACTCAGGAGGCAATGGCAGGCAGATCTCTGAGTTTGAGGCCAGCTGGTCTACAGAGAGAGAGTTGCAGGACAGCCAAGGCTACACAGAGGAAAGACTGTCTTGAAAGACAAACAAGCAAACAACAACAAAATCTCCAAACCCCAAATTCAAACTAAAACCAAGAAAACAACAATAACAACAACAAAAAAGAAAGCAGGCTGAGTGAGCCTTGGGAAACAAGCCAGGAAGCAGCTTTCCTCCACGGTGTCTGCTTCAGTTCCTGCCTTCAGGTCCTACCCGGATGGAATACAACTGTAAGTTGACGTAACCTCTTTCCTCTGGAAGTTTCTTATGGCAATAGAAAGCAAGCCGTGTCACCATCCTCAGCACTGGGCAAACATGACTCAACAGGAAGGGGAAATAGAATTCTTGGAGACATGGGGTGACGTCTTACAAGACTAGCAAACACCCTAACCACTTCCAGACCCACTGGACTCTCCTTGTCCTAAGAATGCGTGTTACCCCATTTCCTTCCCTGCTGGCGGCTTTTTTTGAGACCCTGACTTCCTTTCTCTGCTTTTCGTTGACTACAGAATAAAGATCTCCCTCCTTGTTTGAACAACTTCTGTGAGGTTATTTGAGTTGGAAAAAATGAGGCACAGACTTACTGGCGGAGCAAGGGACAGGTCTTAAGGTCTCAGACTGTTAGAAGTGGCTTCCCTCAGTTGACCTGGCTGAGGGCTGAGACCTCATCCCTCTTCCAGAGGTCTCCAGGACTCCATGCTTTCTCCTCTATGTTTGCATGAGTGGAGAAAGCGAACTCAGTGTCTCCTCTACTCTCACTCAACAGTCAACGCAAAGGACTTCTGTGGCCACACCTGTGAGGGTCGCTCCATGCACAACGAGGACATGCAGAGGACAGACGCCAAGAGTGTCCTCTAATTCCATTCATTTCCGATGAGAGCGCCAGTTCTCGAGACTGCCCCCTCCCTCGCTCCACACAAGCCCTAAGTGGGAGCTGTGCTACTGACTTTTGAGTTGTGAGTTCTGGTTCTCATGATCACCTCCTGGAGTGTGATTAATTTGGCGGTAGGGCTCGGGCGGCTTTTGGCGGAAAGATTTATCATAGCAGAATGTTGTCAGAAGGGGGATGACCCCATGCCCCAAGGTTCCCAGAGGAAGAGGGAAACGCCACAGCCTGTCCTTTTGGGCCTCTGAGAGGCATCGGAACAGCTTCCATACGCTCACGCCATCCCAGTGCTCTTGGGCGTTGGACTCGGCACTCCTGAAATGATAAAGAAAGATCCAGATAAAGAAAAACCTCTAAAGGTTTACACTGCATTTAAAAATATATGTAGGCTTGTTTAAAAAAAAAAAAAGTAACAAGAGAACATAGAGAAGGCGGGACTTTGGTGGCACATGCCTTTGGTCCCAGCACTCAGGAGAGAGAGGCAGGCAGATTTCCACAGAAAAACCCTGTCTCAGGAAAAAAGAAAAAAAAAAGAAGTAAAAATAAAATAATAGAGAAGCCACATAAAGATGGAAAATACACAGAGAATCTGGATACTATATGCTATATTGTTGTCTTTAAATTGTTTGATTGCCAAGGAAAGAGTTACTTCTGCTAAAATACATTTGATTATAAATGCTGCTAAATTACTCCAACTTATACATTTTAAAAATGCCTTGACTTCAAAATTTAAGGCTAAGGACAGACTACTTGGAAAAAAAGTTTTTACTTGTGTTTCCACAGAAAATCAAAAGCTGTGGATTCCTTCCAGACTAATATGGTTTAATCAAGCAAGACCCCCTAAAGCTGAGACGATACAGCCTTACAGACTACAAAAACAAGGACTTGGTCAGGTTTCTATGTTTTATCATAATCCCTATGGTATGGATATCGCCCTCAATCAGCAGGAAACAGTTTAGAATGAACGACGCCCATATTCCCAAATATTGTTTATAAATGTTTGTTTTCATTTAAATGGGGTTGGTTATAAATGATAATGAGCATTCAAGATACAATATATCAAACATACATGTTAAAATGTTACTATAATGTATTGTTTGTTGTATATGTATATATATATATATATATATATATATATATATACATACATACAGATATATGCATGAACACATATACTGTATGCTATGGAAGGCAATTTGGTTATACCACGGGAGTAGTCCAACACTGGCCAACTGCATGCTGAGAAGAAGACCACCAGCAAGCACAATCCACTGGGGTCTTCAGCAATCTCAGTTTGGTACTCAACACTTCCTGGGGAGTCACTGGTGTTGATTTCATGATGGCAGACTGAGGAAGGTTGCTCTAGTGGCAACAGACAATGGCAGTATCTATGGACACACCTACTCAGCCCTACAACAGCAACACGAGGTTCATGGGCCTTTTTCTCCATCCGTCTGGCTGATCTTTTAGCCCATGGGATGCTGCTGTCCATGTTCAGAGTGGACTATTCCACCCATTGTCCCACATGTCCGTCATCTCCAGAGATGTCCCACAAACACACACAGGGGTATAATTCACCAGTCATTCCTTAACCCAGCGGGTCATCAACCCAGCTGATGCAGTCCGTGGAGTAAGCAGGTCCCGCCCTGGGGTTTACCTTTTGGGATACTGAGATCATCACCCCTCCCTCTCCTGTCTACTGCCTGGCCATCATGAGGTGAGCACGTTTAAGCCGCCATGTGCTCTGCCATGCTCAACCGCCCATGAAGTTTCTTGCTTTGCCACAGCTCTAAAAGCAAGGGAGTGAGCCAGCCATGGGCAGAAACCTCGGAACCAGTGCACTGAAATCAGTCTTCCTTCCTTTAAGTTGTTCTTCTGGGGTGTTTTGTCACAGCAATGGAAGGTTAACACAGGCGTGCTGTGGAAAACCCTTCTGCACACTGTGTGAATATATTTCGCTATGATGGTTTAATAAACAAGCTGAAAGACCAATAGTTGAACAGGAAAAAGTCAGGCGGAAAAAACAAACTGAAAACGATGGCATGAGGATAGGGCAGAGTCAGATGGAGAAGGAGTCAGACAGACGAAAAGGGATAGAGGCAAAAGCCACGAATCTCAGGGCTGCTCACAGACTGATAGAAATGGGTTGCGTTGTAAGAGCTAGGTAGTGACAAGCCTGAGCTCTTGATGGAGCGTTTATAATTAATATAAAGTTTCTGAGTGATTATTTGGGGAATGACCGAAGGGGCAAGAAAACTCCACCTACACAGGCAATTTCAGGGTGGCAGCTTTATCTACTCAGAAATGGCCAGTGGGGAATTCCAGCGAGGGTGCATTGGGAGGTTTTCAAGCACACACCTACAGCCCCAGTGTTAGTGTTTCGTCCAACTAAATGATGCTTATAATGTTTTGGCATTTAAGCGTCCCTCTTACCGACTAGAAGCCAGGAGGCATTCGAGTGCAGCCTCCCCTGTTCTCCACCAGAAGCCAGACTCTCAGGGCTCAGCACCTGCGGGGCAGGCATCTCCTCTTACTGGCTTTCACACTTAGAAATGGCTTCTGCCTGCTGTAAACATTTGGGTCTTCTTAACTTCTGGTGGCTGTTTACTTTTTGAAAGCAAATCATATATATGTAATCCTTCAGGAAAACAGTCAGTGCTTGGGTCTTAAAACATTGTGTTTATGAAATACCCATAGGATGGACACTGAAGCAGGGGCATATCTGGGGTCAACATGGAGTGGCAAAATGAGAGAACTCAGCGTCCCCTGGTGGTTTGTACCAAGCTTAGGCACAGCGTCCTTATGCGTGCAAGAAAAAGGCCTTTGCTTATATAAGCTTAGGCTGGGTGGTCAAAGAGGGACTCACACCTGAGAGAGATCCCCGAGGGAGGGAGACTCTCGGCTTCCTAACACGACAGACCTCAGGAGCAGTGAGAACAGCTGGTATAGGGTGTCGCCACTGTTGGGGTCGCTTTTTGTATTCAAGTGTACAAGGAATACAGGCATGTGCCCAGAGTCTGCTTTTGACCCAGGGAAAATAATCACATGTTACAGGGTTTGAAACACAAGGAAAGCTTACGCCTCTGCCCCGGTTGTCTTTTTACTTTATTGCCGGTGGGTCCTCTTTCCACTGGCTAACAGGAATGCTCCCCCCGCCCGCCCCGCCCCCCTTGGTACCACCATTAACTCTCCCTGCCTCTTTCCAGGTCACTAATTTTTCTGCTTAGAGTTCATTCTGTTTAGACCGATCTGCTGTCTCATTTAATGAGGTTATTTCTGGGTTATTAGCCTTCCTGTGATATGATACCTTATGGGGACGACCTAATTGATGTAAATCAAACACAGCTTGTGGAAGGGGGGAAAAAATCAAAACCGCCCTTTAGATAGTTGGGGGAATCTTGAAGCATCTCAGGGTTCCAGTATTTAAAACTTCCTTCAACAGGCAGCTAATAATACAAATAAATCCTTTCTTATTCGTGAGTTAGTGGCTCAGAGATGTGGAAATTGAAAGGAAACATTGGCATTTTAGTTTGCTGAATAAGCTTTCGACAGAAATTAGACGGGCAAGTGTGGAATGGGAGGGGTTTAATTGTGCAGTTCAATACCCTTGCCAACATATTTTTATTAAGGCATTCTTACATAAACCATTAAGCTTTAGGTTAATTTTTACAGATATTTTCCTGGCTGTACTTAAGGAATAGGGATAAAATGAAGCAAAGGAATGAATTTTCTCCCAGCACCGCCTAGGTCTAGGTCTTGCCCAGGTCCCAGGGCTCCAAAGGGATTTCCACGGCCCTTTGGCCAACAAAGGAGCTGTTATGGCCCTCACATTAGCGGGAGGAAGCAGCTCTTTGTCTCTTTGGCTCCTGGACATTAACTCTGTCACAGGAGATTCAGACATGCTGGTGTATTATTTTATCTGGAAAGAAAGAAAAATATGGTTTACTTTCCTTTTTTTCCCCCCTTAAGGTCTTGTTCATTCATTATGTTCTTTGCCTGTCTCAGAGAGAAATTGTTCCATGCCTGGGGAGGAGAAGCAGGCGCTGAACTCCGAAGTGAGGCAGCTGTGGGAGGGGTCTGTGGGAGCAGAGTCTCCAGGCTGGAGGGACACTGTGGGGAAGGGACGGGGGACAGCAAAGGTGTGTGAAAGTGACAAACACTCCCGGTAGTTTTGGTGACATGGGTGGGGCGGGGGCTTGGGGGATCTGAATTAGATGCCAACCTGACTTTATGGTGATCTTGTGATTCTGGTTGACTAAAGTACCAGGGACTCTGAGATCAACCTACACCCCCCACGCTAGCTCTCCTGAGACAAACGCCCTGCCCTTGGCTTTCACAGCTCTTGGGGTTGAAGGAGAATTGCTCATGACAGCAGAAGAGGACAGAGAGATAGTAGGAGATGCAGGAAGTTAGAGGCCTTGATGATGGTAGGATGCTGTGGGTCCCCACAGCCCCCCTTTTCATCATTTTAGGATCATCTGGACAAAGTGACCCTAATAACTGTTAAACCAAACCAGAGATTTCCAGGCAAGGACATGTGGAGAGCAGGCTGGACTGAGATGCCTGTGACTACAAAGTGGCTGTGAGGCCGGTCGTCACCATCCTGTCCCCCCACCTATGACACGTATGTATAATGAGTGCTTATCCCCCTAACTTGACCAGATAGAGACTTGAGATGGCTGGGGAAACACAAATAAGAAGCATGCTTGTCCATTTTTAAGAGAAAGCTCTCTGGAAAAGTTTTACATACTCGAATCCTGGTTTATTTTAAAGGAGCAAGGGTTGATGGCTAATAGATTCTCAAGAGATAGACATTGGTTGTGAAATTGTGTATTGGTTCGTTTTCCAGGTCTATGACAGAATGGCTGAGGGTGGGTACCTGTAAAGTTCTTCATTTAGCTCCACATCTTAGAAGTTGAAAGGCCAGGTTTTGACGATCACCCCTGCTGGGCCACCTCATGGTCAGTGACTCATGTCAGAGCCAGTGATGAGCTACCAGGCCCTACCACCAACAGTCCACTACTCGACTTTACCCTGTAGAAGACCATACTTCCACACATAGAACTTTGATAGACACTAAAGTCTGAGCCAAACCATGTGAAAGGGTTACCTAGCAAAAATAGCCTGTTACCAACTTCTCTTCATATAGGAAGATAATTTTCATTCCTTAATGGAGTTTGAGGGTGGTGGGTTTGTTTGTGCAATAAAATAGATTTCTGGGTCCCCGCTGTGTGTTTTCCTACTGAGAATAAGGCATGGAATCCTTGCTGAGATTCTCATACAAAAGCAGAGCCCTGGGGCTGGAGAAATGGCACTGGCTGTATTTTTCAGAAGATCAGAATCCAGTTCCCGGCACCCATGTTATGCAACTCACAACTGCCTAATTTCCAGTCCCAGGTGACCTGATACCCTCTTTTGCTCACTACAGACACTGTAAGCATGCATATGTATATACACATTAACACACACACACACACACACACACACACACACAGAGAGAGAGAGAGAGAGAGAGAGAGAGAGAGAGAAAGAGAGAGAGATATCAAATCAAATCAAATAAAACTAAATCAATCAAGATAAATCTAAATATAGACCAATAAATCTAAAAAATAAAAGTAGAGCATCATCTAAACCTTTTATTTTATTTTTCCTATTTAAAAATTCAGATACTACATTGGAGAGATAGTTCAATAGTTAGAGCACACACATGTTATTTTTTCAGAGGACCTGAGTTTGGCTCCCCACACCCTTGTTGGATGGCTCACAACTACCTATAAGTCTAGCTCCAGAAGTTCTGGCTCCTCTGGTGGCCATAGGCACCTGCATGCCTGTACACCCAGCTCCCCACACCCATACACATAGTTAAACACAAAGCAAACAATTTAAAAAAGAATTCAGACATTGTTTTCCCCAGGGTCTCTATTTTGTGTGCTGGGAATTGAACCCACAGCCTCGCGTGTGGAAGGCAAGCTCTCCGCTGCTGAGCCATTCTCTCCATCGCTTTCTGGTCCTCTCACACTATGGATTAGTAAAGTTGGAAAGCTAATGTGGAAGGAACTCAGACTTCAGTGTCCCTTCTCCAAACCCAATGGGACTCTTTCTCTCTCCTGCTCTCAGGAAGCCTGTCATACTTTTCATGATCAGGGATGGGGGAGGTGGGGGTTTGTGAATCCCACCTTGCACGGTGTGCATTGGGGGAAACCATTACGCTGTCTGTGGCAGCTGAAATGAGAACCATCCTTCATAAACTCATGTATCTGAACACTTAGGCCATAGTTTGTGGTGCTGTTTGGGGGGAGTTATAAACCTTCAGGAGGTGAGGAAATGAATTCACTCTTCTGCCTCATGTGTGGTTGAAGGATGTGATCTCTCCATTTGCTTCCTTCTCTGGCTCCCTGCTGTTATAGATTCTCTCTCTCTCTCTCTCTCTCTCTCTCTCTCTCTCTCTCTCTCTCTCTCTCTCTGTGTGTGTGTGTGTGTGTGTGTTTCTGTCTCTGTCTCTCTCTCTCTTGAACCATAACCGCAAATAAGATCTCTCTTCTATTCATTGCTTGGTCATGACATTTATTTTTTTTTTATCACAACAACACAAAATAACTTCTACAATGAACCAGGAGCCCTAGATTTTAAGAATCCAGACAGGATCTTCATTGGACAGAAGAGAAAAGTGGGCAGGACCTTATTGTCTGAATAAAGCAAACCTACTATTTCAGTTAGCTTTTGCTGTTTTAAGAGTATGAACCAGCTAGCACTTAGAGCTAGAACCAACTACATCAAAATTTAATAAAATATTAATAACTTTCCAAACTATATAGGCGTTCAAACCACCCAGATGGATGTGTTTTATCCATCTGGCTTTATGAGAGCTGGTGCATCCATTCATCTGGGACCTATACTGAGCTATGAATTTGGATGAGAGTCCATCAGACTTGCTCATATAATTTTTTTCCCCGTAATGCAGTGTTGCATGTATAAGAGGATGCTACTAGGGGAAAAAGAAAATTGAATTCATATTATTTACCTTGAGATAGAGTCTCACTATGTAGCCCAGGCTTAGGCTTGGTCTCTTGACCCTCTAGCGGCACTCTCTTGAGGATGAGGAATAGTAAAAAGTCAAAGTCTATCAGCCCAGAGTTTCCCATTTTATTCTCCTGGCAGTTGCAAAGCAGTCTTGCATGGTCAGAGACATGGCGCCATTTTGGAGAACCACAATTTGGAAGCAGGAGATTTTCAGCAATAGACAAAGCCATCAGCAAAGACTCTAAATGTTTTGGCAATGTATAATTAACAAGGAGGTGGGTGGGCACTTGTCATATGGTTAGATCACTTTTGAAACATACACGGAGTGACCCTCATCCGTAGGAAGATATAGAGCACAGCTGTTCCCCAGAAAACCTCTCGTGGCCCTCCCCAGCAAATTCTTGCTCTCTCACTAGAGGCAACCGTTCTCACTTCCGGATCACACACACATTTTCTTGTCATGTTTTTATTTAGAAATTCGTGTGGATGGAACCACACAGCCAGCATTCCTTTCTTTGTCTGTCTCTTCCCCTTTTTTGGGGATAGTATTTTTGAGATTCCTCCACACTGCTGCCTCTGCCCGGGGCTGATCATACTGTGGCTGAGTAGCAAAGCCGTTGGGTGAGAATAGTTTCCTTTGTGTATTGTGCTTTGGGCGGGCAGCTCACATGGCTCCTCTTTGTACGGTTGGTGTTGTTACTCATAGTACGCCTGGGTGTCTTTTTGTCTTTAATTTCTCTAGATATTGGAGAGTGGGGTGCTGGGCTGGCTTCCAAAAGCCTGGGAGTTTCCCCACACACTACCAGGGCCAGCTCTTTTAGAGTCAACAGCCGCACTGTCTCAGCTCTCTCCATCATGGAGCTCTTAAGGTTTGGAGCCGTACCTTGGTCATCTTAGAATGTCCCTGTTGGTGTCGACATCCTTGATAATTATTGATGTTGAATAATTTCTGTATGCAATGACCATTTCTCTAGCTTAGTTTTCTTCCATAACCAAATGTTTTGGTCAACTATATTGTGCTATTTGTCTAATGAGGATTTTATATATTCTAGATACAAGTCCTTTACCAATCCTTCTTCGTCTTTGGTCATCACTTTAGTTTATTGCAGTTTTTTAAAAAAGTGTTTATTATTTTGTGTGCATTAGTGTTTTCTAGAATGCATGCATGTACTTCACATGCACACAGTTTCTTCAGAGTTCAGAAGAGGGTGTCAGATCCCCTGGAACTGGAGTTACAAGTGGTTGTGAGCTGCCCTCTGTGGATGATGGGAACTGAACCTGGGCCCTCTGAAAGAACAGCCAGTGCTCTTAACCACTGAGACAACCCTCCACTCCCCTTAATTTTTCTGTTTTGATGAGTTCCAAGTTTTAATTTTAGTCGAGTTCAACTTGCAATTTTTCTTTTATATGCAAAGCATTTAGATTTGCTTTGGGAAGTTTTTACTCACCTTCGGGTCATGCCCTCCAGTTTTTTGTTTTCTAGAACCCAGGGCTGCAGTTTGCTCTGAAATATCTTCTGTGGTGGGAAGTAGGAGCAAAACAGTTGGTTTTCTTTTTCCCGTATAGACAGAAATAGTTCAGAACTTCCTGCTTAAAGAGTATTATTTTGATAAGACTGTTCATTTTAGACCATGGCTTCAGAGGATGTGGACTACCATGGCATGGCAGGAAAGGCATGGCAGGGGAGCACAAAGGGGAATTGGGCCAGGAAGTGGCAGGGCCGGAAGGCTCAGATGGAGGTCTGGAATACACTTACCACAGGCGTAGTCCCAGGCTCCCCTGCTCGGAGGCTCCCCAGCCTCCCCAAACAGCACCGCCTGGGGACCAAGTGTTCAAACACATGTGGACAGGGGACATTTCACACTCAAATGATGGCTGCAATACCTCTTTTATCATGACTCATGATACATCTGGAAAACTTAATTTGATTTTGTACATGAGTGCCGTGTTTATATAATTTCCATCTGTCTTCTCTCCATACTAACTCTGTCCTCTCCTTCTCAGTGTTCTGCCCTCTCAAATTCGTGGCCTTTTCTTCTTTAATCATTACACACACACACACACACACACACACACACACACACACACACACACAGAGTTCTTTTAGTGTTGCTCCTATGTATATCATATGATTATGTGTTTAGAGCTGACCTATTAGGAGGCCCTGTCCCTGGAGAAAATGGATTCTCCCTCTCTAGTAGCCATTAATTGCCTGTAGCTCTTAATCTACAGGTGGGACCTTGTCAGCTGGTGTTGTCATTGTGCAGGTCTTGCTTAGGCAGCCTTATTGTTGAGAATTCATGAGTGTGACACCCCTTTCATGTTTAGAAGACACCATCTTGCAGCTGGTGTGCCAGCCCTGGGGTCCTGAGAAAGATTTCACCCCCTCTTCCACAATGTTCCTTGAGCCTTGGGTGTAGGGCACCCTAGGGTCTCTCATTCTCTGCATTTTGACTAGTTTTGGTTATCTGTAATAGTCTGCATTTATTTAAAAAAAACAAGATGAAGCAATAACAAAAAAACAATGACAAAGACTTCCCTAATGTGGTCCTAGAGCTACTTCTGTATTTTTTTAGACAGTCAATCGTCCTGCTTTGGTTGTCCCCCAAAATACTGAGATTGCAGGTTCTGTACCACCATGAGCTAAGATTCTCAACCTTCAATTTATTGATTCTTCTTAAAATGATTCCTTGGTTCAAATCTATACCAAACAAATCCAAGAAGTTTTACTTTCCTTAAGGAAATTGAAACTCCATTAAAAAAAATGATAGTTTTAGGATAGCCTACACAATCAAGTCCCTGCTTTTTAAAAAAAATCAATAAAAAATAAATAAGGTTGTGAAAGATTGATATTACTTATTCTACACATTTGATAGAATTTACCAATAAAGCCACCTGGGCACAAATCTTTCTCTACAGAAAGGTTTTCATGGTAAACTTAATTTTTTAATTAAGTACAAGACTGGTTATATTCTCTTTGTATTTTGGATGTACTTGAATAATCAGATGTTTAACAAGTGTTTCCATTTCAACAGAGTCAACAATTTATTTGGCATATCTATGCTGTGTTCTCTTGGTGTCTGTAGGATTTGTGGTAGTGTCTCGCCTTTTATTTTCACTATTTATTTATAATGTTTTTGTTCTTGATCAATGTGAGACTTTCAGTTGTGTTTGTCATTTCAAAGGAGCAATATGCTATTGTTTTTATCATTTAACTTCTGTTAATATTTGTGGGATTCATTTTACATTAAAAATTTAGATCTTTCTTTTTAAAAACCTTCAACTTTTCTAATATAAAAGATTGAAGCTATAGATTTACCATAAGTACTTCTTGAGATCTATCCCACAGATCTTAATTTTTTATTATTATTAGTCCACTTAAAACATTTTATAATTTGTATTGTGATTCCTTTTTTGAAGTATGGGATATTTAGAAGACTTTGATTTCCAAATACAATGGAGTTTTAGAATACATATTTCATGTCTGTTGATATCAAGTTTAATGCTAATAATTAAAATTCTTTTATAGCCAGAGGAATATTATTTTAATGCCTCAAACTACTGAATCCTCTTTAACCTCTCAATAGACGGTCTGTCTAGGGAAATGTTTCATATTCTGGATAAGTGCTCATTCTATGTTGGGTGTAGTGTTTCATACAGCTTGGTAGGCTAAATTGGTTGGTAATACTCAGATGGCATTTTTCTTTAGATATCATTTAGTCTACTTCTAGAAATAATAGTCTTCCACTGTAACTAATTTATTCCCGCTACTCATTTTGTCAACATTTGTTCACTCCGACTTGAAACTCCGTTGTATTCACATTCTATTGGGTTATGCATCCGTCTTCTCGGCAAATTGATGCTCAGTCCACGTGAGCACCTTCTTATCTTTACAAATATCATTTGTATTGTCATTCTCTACCTCTAACTTTATCATCCTTCTCATTGTCCACCTACCTTCTTATATCCTGTATCTCTATATTTGAATAGCATTTCTTAGCGGAGGAGGGAATGGCTTGTGGTTGGGAATGGACCTGGAGAAGGACAAGGAGAAGTAAGAGAAGGTGACTAAGAGCAAAGTAGAATGATGCGCGTGTATCAAAATGACATAATGAAATCCATTATGTTTTTATGCCCACTAAAACATAATACATTTAAAAACCTAAAGGGCTGGAGAGATGGCTCAATAGTTAAGAGAGCTTGCTGCTTGAGGACGTGATTTAATCCCTGAGATAGCTGGAAACGTGGACCAGAGAGACTTGAAGAGCATTGGCCATTTGACCTCCATGCTGTGTAGAGGCCACCATGCAAAGAAGCCACTGAGTGCAAGTGAAGAGTCATGTGACCTGACCATACCTTTGGTACAGCCTGTCAGGGGCTGGACATTTGATGGAAGACTTTCATACACACACACACACACACACACACACACACACACACACACACACACACACACCTTCCATCTAGTAGTCTGTTCACCAGTTGACCTCTGATGCTTGCACGAGTCTGACAACTGACTGAACCACTCTGCCCACCCACAACTCACCCACTACATGACAGCTATTTTTAAAACCACTGACTTGGGGCATGGGGCTGGTCGGATATCCAGCATAAAAACACAAGGCTGAGAAGAAGAGGCAGCTGTGCACAGATCAGATTGAACGTGAAGACATTCCTCAAGTCCGGGGTTCCCCCATGTGCATCCCCCTTCTCTCTGCCGAAAATCACAGCATTTATTTTGGGGACTTTTGTGTTTTTCGTGCATGTCATGAGCCATTTGTTTGAAGTCAAGAGAATGCGCTCAGTGACGCTCAGTGGCATTTTTGCCCTCACACAGTGGTCGGTTCTGTGTCCTAGTAGCAGTGGGTTCTCTGGCAAAGTGGATACAGCCAGACATTGGAAAGAAACTCCACTATGGGGAGTTGGCCCACAGACCTCAAAGTCAAGCCTAATCCCTACATGGGAGGTCCTCCATGCATGTCTGAATGGATGTGTATTCATGCAAAACCTAAAGAGCAATGTTCATGGGGCTAGCACTGTCCTGTAGATAGTGCTTCTGACTGCTCCAGGAAGAGGAGTCAAAAGTCCCTAGCAGACAGAGTAGTCTAATTGCCTTGCTTAGTCTTGGGGCATTGACACAGAAATCAAGGATTTACTTCACAGGTGTTCCTGAAGCTGTGCGAACAAGAGGGGAGGGAAAGCTACATCTGCTTGTCTGTCTGTCTGTCTGTCTGTCTGTCTGTCTGTCTGTCTGTCTGTCTGTCTATCTATCTATCTATCTATCTATCTATCTATCTATCTATCCAATACCTATGGTCTATAATCTATCTATCTATCTATCTATCTATCTATCTATCTATCTATGTATCTATCTATCTATCTATCTATCTATCTATCTATCTAATCTATCTATCTAATATCTATCTATCTATCTATCTATCTATCTATCTATCTATCTATCTATCTAATATCTATCGTCTATAATCTATCTATCTATCTACCTATCTACCTATCTAATATCTATCTATCCAATATCTATCATCTATAATCTATTATCTATCTATCTATCTATCTATCTATCTATCTATCTATCTATCTAATATCTATCTATCCAATATCTATCGTCTATAATCTATCTATCTGTCATCTATCTAATATCTGTCTATCTATCCAATATCTATCGTCTATAAGCTATCTATCTATCTATCTATCTATCTATCTATCTATCAATCTAATATCTATCTATCCAATATCTATCATCTATTATCTATCTATCTATCTATCTATCTATCTATCTATCTATCTATCTGTCCAATATCTATCGTCTATATTCTATCTATCTATCTATCTATCTATCTATCTATCTAAATCTATCTATCTATCCAATATCTATCATCTATAATGTATCTATCTAAATCTATCTGTCTATCCAATATCTATCATCTATAATCTATCTATCTATCTATCTATCTATCTATCTATCTATCTACCTATCCATTTAAAAGCAGCCAGGATGGTGTCATGGCCACACTTCTGTTGCAGTGGACCAGCAGCTACCTTCAGCTTTTTTCTTTTTTTATATGACTTCATTTGTACAGCTTAGGGCTTGTCTGGTGGGAGGGACAACAGGCATTTGTCTTCTGAGAGGCAGTAGCCCTGGCCTAATTAGAGCCTTGCCTGGCCCAGCATGGTATGCTGGTGACCTCTACCTGGCCTGTGATGATCACACTACCTCCAGGGCGCCTTTATCCTGCCTCTGTGTCAGCACGTGTGTTGAGGCGCTTGGGGTAGACCATGGGAATCTGAGGGGAAAATGATGATAAAGGCAAACACCACAGTTTCAACCACCTTTTCAAAAAAAAAAAAAAACACAAAAAACCAGAAAACAATGTGAAGATAAGTTGGAAAATGTCTTCCCTCTTGACTTTATCCTTTGGAAGATCATGTCTCGCTTTCTACATCAATGGGTCTCCCTAGCTTTGTGCTCCTCCCTGTCTACAGGACCCATCAAACCTGTATCACAGACTTTATAAATGGTGAGACCTTAGGGCAAGTCCTGAGGGTCATTTTTGTCTGTGTCTCCAGCAACAGCAATTTTTTCCCCCACTGGAGGCCTCTGGTTTGCTCACTCTCAGCCACTGAGGATATGCCATTGGTGGATGATGTCCAATGTCCTGTGACCTTAGGACTCAGGGACGTGATCTCCAGAATGGATGACATTGGCATCTTTGACCAACTTTATGCCTGTTTTTGAGTTCTCTGTAGACTTGGACATGAGACTGGGCAACAGTGCATATCGCTAAATAAGTGGACGAACAAGCAGATAAACAAATAAGCGGGTTTCTGTTTAGGTCCCTTCAGCACTAATGGACCTAGGAAGAGTGGGTCTTTCCTCCAGCATTGGGCCTTCTGCTTTCAAGCTTTGTTGTGAAACTCAAAAGAGTGGCTTCTTCATAGAACCTCATCTCTAGGTTCCGATCGCCAAACTTGCTTGGAGACCTTGTATTTTGACCATGTATAGACAGCTTCCCTCTGACCCTTGTGTCTTGTGCCATCATGGCTAATCACTTTAAGGCTGGCACAACCCATGAGGCCAGTGGTCTACACAGCTTCAAGGATGCTCACCCTGAAGCAGAGTGGTCTTAGATGATGCTGGGCTGGTCCTCATTGACATGCCGGGCCAAAAGAAGCAGGAAGGTGGTTCTTTCCTTTTTCTTTCAGCCGAATTTGTTTTTTCTTCCCCAAGATGACACAGGTCTAGATCCACGATACCTATCTAAACAACATAGCCATATCAGAAGAAAACCCTTGCTCTATCAGCAAGATTAGCTATCTCCCAATTTCGCTGTATAAATTGGTTCTCAATTTAGACTTCTTCCCCTGAAGAGCTCCTTCATTACAAACCATCATTGCTCCAGGAGGACACTGGGAGAAAGAAAGGCAACACAACCAAATACTTAATTTCATTAATCTGTTTAGCAATATCAATATAATGAGACGGAATATTGATTTTCTCACTTAGGATTTAAAATCTCGGCTCCTTTCCCCAGAATTAAATGCCTCGAAACCAATGTTCCACCTCTTTACAGTTGCATCTTTAATTTAGTTGTTATAATTACGCATTAACGGATGTCAGTGAGATAGCCAGTTAGAGAGCATTCTGTTCTGCTTGTCTTGATTACCACAGTTTAGATGTAAAGTAAATTAGAATGAAAGACTATACAGTCCAATTACAGATAAAAGCAGCAAACGGCACTGTTGTAATTAGATGCCAGGACTATTTTTCTTAGATTTTGTATCTCTGAGGGCCCTTCTCATAGCTACTTGGCTGAAACCAATGCGGGAAGATTTCAGAGCGGTTTGCGTCTCTGCAGCCATGTTGTTTCCCTTCAAAGATGAACTTCACACTGGGTTTTTCTTGCTGGGAACTTTCTCTACTCCGAGCCCACAAAAACTTCGTAGAGCTTTTGTTTCTTGGGTATCCAGGAATCCAAACCTGGGTCAAAGTCAGATTTTGTTCTTAGGTTTCTTCCTTCTCTGCCTTCTCCTCTTTCCTTGATCTTTCTTTTTCTTGATTCAGTTATTCAGTTATTACCCCAACGTTTTTTTTTTTTTTTTTTTTTTTTTTTTTTTTTTTTGGCTCATGATGGAGAGCCAAAGCCATGCTTTCAACCTCGGCAGTGGAATGTTCTAGATTCAGGGAAGATAGAAAGGTAGGAAGTTGGTATCTTACCGTCAACGCTGCTTATCCATATAGAGAGATAGCTGTCTAAGGACAAACATATTTGTGACAAGGTGACATTGGGATAGGAGAAGGCATGAATTTATTTTAGCAATACCTACCAGGGGCCCTCATTGAGCACCACAAGGAGGCCTCATTGTTTCTTGATCTCGAGGTCTACCCTTGGCTGATGGGTTCCTGGGATGCTTCCTCTGTTCTTGTGCCTCCCCGACATAGAAAAGGTGTATGTAGGGATGAGAGACAGAGCTGGGACTCTCAGCCCGTGGAAGAACTGAGTAGTAGTGTCCCCTGTCTCCCCAGACTGATGGCAGAGCTGTGTGCAAGGAATTATTCAGGTGGGTGGGGAAGTGCAAGGAGGCTGGTCCAGAGAGAAATCACAAAGGTGATTTCAGATGGCTACTGGGCATTTGGGAATGAAGCTATGGAAGCTGAGTTGCAGGTGATGAATCAATATCCCCGAGGTGGGGAAACGCCCACAATGCCAGGAGTGGTGTTATATGCCTGTGGAGCCAGCTGCTCAGTAGGGGCATTATTTGAGCCTAGAAATTCAGGGTGCATCTGGGCTGCATAATGAACAAAAACAGCAATCCAGCATCCTACCCGAGTGGAAACAGACATCCATCTCTCCGTCTTGGTGAGGTCCTGCTACTGAATGCTGCCCAGGCATCTGAAAGGAACCAATACCAAAGAGGAAATCTTATTCCACACAGACTGTTTGGGAGAAGGGCTCTGGTGATATGGAAAGATTCCTCTTGTTCTCCTGATGGATTAATTTCCTGGAGATCATTTGAGGTGTGATTCTGGAGTATATTTTCCTTTGCCACCAAATGGTCTGACCTCTTACTAATTTTGCCTACAATTAGTTTGGTGTAATTACCACCACTTACAATTCAGTCTGCTTTCACTAAAAAAAATTATTGTTCACGGGGCCATAAAACTCTTTAAAAATTGCTTAATGAAAAATGGAGCCTGAGGAATGTCTCACTAGATAAGCCCAGCCATTAAATCCCGGACTTAGAGAGCACATGAGCGTGAGGGGTGGCTGGAGCCTCTCTGGCAATATGTGTGTGTGTGTGTGTGTGTGTGTGTGTGTGTGTGTGTGTGTGCACATGCACATAGGTAAGGAGTTTGAACACATATGCAGAGAAGTCCACATTCATTGGTGCCTTCTGTGTCCCTGGCTTAGGTACTTTGCATCATGGTAGGCCCCAAGAGACCAGTTCACAATGCTAGATGCTCAAACTGTTCTAAATTCATCTCCTGCTTTTTCCCCCATGGGTCAGAATGGGCAGATCCAACCAACATAAACAAATGACGAAGACACCATATCAAGGACCAAGCACCAACCTTCAAAGCCAATGTCATCCCTACAATCTCTTACCTGCTTGGTGCTAGGACTACAGATCTGAAAGTCAAGAGGTTCGAATGCCTGGAGTTGCTTGTTTAGGGGCAGAGGAAAAGGCTGACCCAACTCCAGGAAAGAAAAGTGTTCTTTCCCGACACTCATGCTACCAGGACCCTCAGCAGAAAGGATGTCCTCAGTCACGTTAGTAACGTGTTTGTCTTAATTTGAGCCACTGAGTCAAAAGCCAATCTTTGGAAATAATGTTTCATCTATGGTCTCCTGCTCATCCTAGATGTGGCTGGCTCTGGCTCATCTAGCTAGTTAGCTTGCCTGGGAAGTGCCCTGCCTCTGGCTCCAGAATCCTGGGATTACAGGCAACCACTATGTCTGAGCAGGTTTTATATGGGCTCTGGGCAACTCCAGCTCTGGTCCTCGTGTTTGTGTGGCAAATGCTTTGTCAACTGAGCCACCTCTCCATCCCCCTTTATTTAGAAAGGAAAATGGTCTTCTGAAATATCTCCTCATCCACTGGCGTACATGCCAATAAACGAGGTCTTGGTCGGGTAATTCTGGAGATTCAAACATCCCCAAACAACAGGAGTTTATTAACATCTACTGTATGCTTAGGACTCATCCTAATATTAGGGAAACAATGGCTTAAGAAATGCACTTGATATTTCCCAACAAACATCTCTTCACTGTTTACTAAGTTCCCAAGGTTGTTGTGCTGGGGATAAAATATCCATTTATTTATCTACTCATTCTCAAGTACAAAAGCTCACTCAAAAGCATGGATGGTTCAAAGAGGGGGGAAATATTCTGTTGGTTATGCTTGCATCTGTGGTTTCTGAAATGTTCAGAGATCTACAAGGATGATACCAACTAACCATCTAAGCGACAGTGGAGAGGCTACCTTAAATGTCCTCCCCTGATAATGAGATTGATAACTACCTTATATGCCATCCTAGAGCCTTCATCCAGCAACTGATGGAAATAGAAGCAGACACCCACAGCTAAACACTGAACTGAACTGGAGTCCAGTTGCAGAGGAGGAGTGATGAGCAAAGTGGTCAAGACCAGGCTGGTGAAACCCATAGAAACAGCTGACCTGAACAATGGGTAGCTCTTGGTCCCCAGAATGACCACTAGGAAACCAGCATGGAACTCATCCAGACCCCATGAATGTGGGTGTCAGTGAGGAGACCTCGGAAATCTATGGGGCCTCTTGTAGTAGATCAGTACTTATCCCTAGCATAGGAATGGACTTTGGGAGCTCATTTCACATAGAGGGATACTCCCTGAGCCTAGAAACAAGGGGGTTGGCCTAGGCCCTATCCCAAAGGATATGACAGACTCTGAAGACCCCCCTTGGAAGACCTCACTCTCCCTGGGGAGCAGAAAGAATATGGGATAGGTAGGGTATTAGTAGGGGGGGCAGGGGAGGAGGGGAGGGAGAGGAAACCAACAAAGAGGAGGGAAATAAAGGGTTGCAAGTGCAAGGGCGTCTGGCTGAGCTGTGTTCTCTCTGAAAGGTCCTCATTTGAAGAGAGACCCAAGGAGTTGAGGATGTTCCCAGAGGCTGGAACACAGTAAATAGGCCCGAGTGTGAAAGGGTGAGCTATAGCAGGCAGGAGGGTCAGGCAACAGTGGGCTAGGCTTTATGCTGAAGGAGCCCTTTGTATGGAGTAACAATATGACTTGAGTCCTTTGCTTCACCTCAGTTAAGAGGCCAGAGAGGTAGGAACCTGGATCCTATTCAGGAACAGTTCTTACAAGCAGGGGCCCACAGGAAGGCGAAGACTACTGTAGCCCATTGCTGGAACAGAATCTCCAAAGATGGGTTTATGAAAGGAGATGCCTTTCTGTCTTGGTTCTGAAGGGTGTGGTGTCCCATACGAGGTGCCGGTAACTTTCTTACTTTTCCAAAGTCTCTTGATGGAATGTGAGAAGGAAAGAGACATTTGGGGAAGGGGAGAGTACAAGACAGGGCCGAACACAAGTTTATATCAAACCTGCTCAGTGGTAACTAACTCAGTCATTGAATAATGCCACTTCTCTGTTGATGGAGGTAGACTCTTGGTGGTCCAATCACCTCTTATGATGCTTGACTCTTCACCGGCACCTGTGGACTTGGGGAACACATTCAAGCTATAGCAGGAGTCAGCAGATGTCAGAATCTCACCACTGTGGGGAACAGACCAGGGAGGATGCAGGTTTGGGGTCAAGCTGACATCAAACGAATCTTGATCAGGAAGTTATAGGTGTTTATTTGTCTTATGCTTTCTGTTGTTGCTTTGAGACAAGATCTTACACTGCAGCTCAGGCTGGCCTGGAATTCATTATAAAGCCCAGGTTGTACCCTGGTGCGTGCACAGGCAATCCTCTGCCTTGGCCTGCCAGTTGCACTCTACCCACTTAATTTGTTTTCTGAAAGATTTTCTTTGTTTTTATTGTGTGTGTGTGTGTGTGTGTGTGTGTGTGTGTGTGTGTGTGTGTGTGTGTGTGTGTGTGTGTGTACATTCCTGCAGTTGCCTGCAGATGCCAGAAGAGGGTGTTGGGTTCCCTGAAGCTGAAGTTGCAGGTGATTATGAACTCAGGACCTTTGCAAAGAGCAGTAAGTCCTCTTAGCTGCTGAGCCATCTCTCTGCTCCCACATACAATACATGCATTTGTAATTCTATCTATCCATCTATACATCCATTTATATCTATCTATCTATCTATCTATCTATCTATCTATCTATCTATCTATCTAATCTATCCATCTATAGATAGATTTAAGATATGAAACATACTTTAGATATACAGTGTAAAATACTGAATGGTGGTCAGATGAACATGTTAATCTCCCTGCATGGTTATGCATGGGTGATTAAACACCCCATATCTATTCTAGAAAATTCCCAATAGACAAGTCATTTAAACCCAACCCTCATGCTGATGTTGGCTCTCTAGCCATTGGTCCTCTAAGATATACAATGCTGTACCCTTCATCAACAGCTTCCAACCTGTTCTTGCCAACAGCCAAGTCACTCTGTCCCTGGAATGCTCTGAGACTTTTATATGTAAATGAGCTCATTCGATTCTAGTTGGTTTCATTTAGCTTTCATTCAGATTCTTGCCGATGCCAGCCCGCAGTTTGGGCTTCTAAGATGCCTGCAAAGTCCCCGGGGTGCTTTGACTTTGTCCCTGAGAAGGAAAGCCACATACTAGATTTCTTCTGCGCGTCTCTCATTCCGCCTGTCCTTTATTCTGTCCCTTAAGCATACTGGCCTGTGGAGGCATCTGAACTTCTCAGAAAACCCTTCCGCCTTCCTCTCCCCTTGCAGCGCAGAGATGGAACCCAGAGCTCATGGGCAGCTGTGGGTGGGACCAGGCTGGAGCCCGTGCGTCCTCACAGGTGCTTCCTTGGAATCTGGCCTCAGTCTCCCTCAAGTGTGACCCAGGGGGAAAGAACCTTCTGATCCATTTCATTGCCTTGAGGCTCTTTTATCTAGTGAGCCTGGGCAGCCTGGAGCAACAGGAGAGATGGAAAGTCCCTGAAGGATAGATTTATGACCCTTCCACAGCCTCATGCGCCTCCAATCCTGTTTACTCTCAACCACAAGGCTGGGCTTTGACACAGGGTGGTTAGCATCAGCATGGTCGTTAGCCATTTCCTGTCCTGTAGTCTTTAGCAGATGGAAACCACTGCAGAGATGCTAACTAAAGGCCTCCAAGAGCCCCAGTCCACGTTATTATGGCAAACTTAAAAGTAGTAAATAAAAGGAACAAACGAAATAAAAACACAAAATGAAAAAATAATTAAAACAATAACTATTCCATTCATTCTAAGCACACCATCCAAGATTACATTAGAAAAAAAACAATAAAAACATGCTTTTAATCTGATAGTAAAAAAGCCCAATAAAATAAAAATGAGCTCCATTAATGAAAATAATGGCTTTTACCCCAGCCAGTTAAAATGCTGAGCTTACATGTTTTGGGGTTTGGGGGAGCTGGGAATTTTTTCCCATGGCTGGTAATAGATTCACTTTTGGGCTGATAATAGATCCACTTTTGTTCCATGCTGGAGATGGCCCTGGCTAATTAGTATCGCTCAGTATGGAAACTTACCTTTTGTACGAAGTCCAAAGAAACGGAAGTCGTGTAGGGCGACAAGCAGTCCCTGTAGAAATATTCAAAGGGAAACTGTGTTCTGTTTAAGATTGGGCTTAAAAAAAAGCTTGGACTTCAGGATGGAAGTGAAATCTCTCTCTCTCTCTCTCTCTCTCTCTCTCTCTCTCTCTCTCTCTCTCTCTCTCTCTGTCCTAACCTCTTTCTTTCTCATTCCTCATTACTTCAATTTTCCTCTGGCCCCTTTTAAGAAGCGGCTTTAATTTTCTTTCAGATGACAGGGAAACTCCGCCTCAGACTCTTGAGATGAAATGGAAGCATAAATAGATAAGTCCCAATCTCAAGAGACCTTAGCGAGACCCTTCCCTTTTATTTTTACTAGAAAAAACTCTATGTCTAAATTCAGGACTCCCCTCCCCCTGCAAACAACGAAGTACAAGTCTTCAGTGGCTTTTGCACAAGGCCCTCTCCTGGCTTTTGCCCTCATAGCCTCCTAACATGTGTTATGAACCCAAACCAGTTTTCATTTCTTGCTCGAGGATTGCTTCATTTTGAGTCTTTTCCAGTTATGACTATGAGCGGACGAAAATCACCATCCAAGATGTGTGTTTTGACCTCTCCGGACACTGCTGAGAAACAACCTTCCTGAATCTTCAGACAAAACTCATTGAAATCCTCTGTCCATTGGAGTGGGCCCTCTGCTGCCCTCCTAGGGCCCTGTGGTTACCACCGCAGCTGCTTAGTTGTTCTAAGGAATATTAACATTTTAATTTAGTACCTAATTATGTTTGCTAGTCATAACTAGAAAGGCTGCTATTAAAATCCTCACACGAGTTTTGGCGTTCGCCATGTACCTTTGTCGGTGCCCCGGAACTGCCTGCAACTTCTGTAATGTGTGGTCTTTCTGCTCAGGTCTCACCTTTCCTGGATTCTCCTGTCTCTTATGGGTTTTCTCTCTGCCACTGTAGGTTATGTTGAACGCTGTCTGGTTAGAACAGGCTTCGATATCTGAGAACCCATGGTCTTCCTAAGGAAGAGGGGGCAAAGAAGGTTTTCAAGATGGCTTCACCTTGTCTCTGACGTTAAGATTGGACACCACACACAGGAGCTCATAGGGAGCAAACTCACCTGCTCTCAGGCAGTGAGTGGTGAGCATATTTGATTGACTTGAGAGACACCTCGATTGGTTGAGTATATCTCTAGGTGTGTCTGCAATGGTATCTTCATTAAATCACGAGGACTCTACACGGGTGAATGCACTCACCCATGGATGAAGTCTTAGTATGTGGCATTATTGCGAGGTGTTGGGCCTCCCTGGAGGAAGCGCATCTCTGGGGGCTTGTCCTTGGGGTGGGTCTCACCCTTGCTTCTTCCCGTGGTCTGGACTTCCTGTCCACCATGACGTGAACAGCTATTGCTTCATACTCCGGGCACTAGTGTGCTCTGCATCACAGCAGGGCCAGTCGGATATCACTTTGTCCCCTGTCTGTGGCCATGGCAACTCCATCAGAATAATCTAGCGGTGGTCCAGTCTATGGTAAAGGGGATTAGACAGGAGATGCTCCCATGGGATTCCAGCTCGTACTCCTTGCACCCAGCTACAAGGAACACTGGGAGTGAAAGGCTGATTAAAAGAGGGACACCATGCTGTTTCCAGGACATTGCCTTTCATGGTGGGATGGGACTTTGTGGTGACAGAGGTTATAGGGTCATTCACGCTCCTGTGAGTAACCCTTCAACTGGTGCTCTGTAAGAAAACCCTTAAAACCATGGGTTTTAAGAACATGCTTTAGTGGAATCTTACTTTGATCTATTGCTGGTGCCCAGTTAAGGTGATGAGGCAATTATTTTCAGCTCCCAAGGAAAAGTTAAGACAGAGCCTAGTGGCCATGGACTGAATCCTCTGAGCAGTGTGAGCCAAAGTGAATTCTTCCTCCCCTTAAGCAATTTCTGTTCCATATTTGGTCAGAGACAAGATGTCAACACTTGTTGACACACCGCAAGGATTCAGCAAGCTTTGCCTCGTAGATGCTTCTGATCTTTGTCCTATCCTGGGCCTGTGTTCGTTTACTCCACCTGAATAGCAGAAAATTTCTGATTCTTTTTACAAGACACTGGTCCCTGTGTTCATGACAGAACAGTTAAGGTTTCTGGATAATCCCAGCAGGTGGGAAGCGTTGAGATGACTGGTTTTGAGAAAGCCAATATCTACATTATCAGAGTCCCTGCCCTGTGTGACCAGGTCTGGTTTATCATATCCACTTGGAAATGATTGAAAATCTCATTTCTGAGTTGAACTTCATTACCATATTTGGAGATGAACTGTCTGTCCATCAAAGCCCCGTACTGGAGAATCCTGCCTCAGCATGGGGTTAGCTACCCAGCAGTACAGTCCTGACCAGACAGGGTTGGCAGGTTCCGCCTCCAAGTCTTACAATTCCCATTACACACACGGCAAAGCCACCGCCACCCAGAGCCCACCAGATGAAGCCTGCGCAGTGCTTTCTTCCTGGCAGTCCTAGTTAAAGGATTTGGTTTAAATGGATCGCAAACGTGAACCTCAGAGCGATGACAGTTGACTCTCCCCAGGTGCATGCATCCGAGCTCCCGGGACTGCGGTGTGCTGAGCTTTAACCCTGGGCGCTCCTGGTTCTGGAGAAGCCAGGATAGAGTTTAATGCTGATGATACAGGTCAGGGATAGTCATCTCAGACCCGGCTCCTGTCCTAGTCATAGGCTTGGTTCCTGAGGTGAATTTCATTTCATTAAGCCCTAGCTTATGAACAGAGCAAATAATAACCAGCTCAAGTCAGCTTCTCACACATGAGTGTCCCTGGTATAGTGCAGGGGAGAGTCTATCCTTGACTCTGAGAAAATAAAAAAAAAAAATATGTTAAGTAAAATATCAGAGCAAAACCACAGGAACCCTGAACTCATGTGGGCTATCAACATGGCACCCCAGAAGGCCATCTGTAAGGGTGAAGCCCTTCTTCCCTGAACATGGCTGCATACATGATTTTAACTGATAATCTGTTCTGACCCCCAAAACCACATCTGAAGGGCTGTGTGTGGACTGCCCCCCACTTCCTGCTTCCATTCACTTGTTCTTTGAGGACCCTCTTTCCCCCCAATTTAACCTTAGAGAACACACATGAAGCAGAGCAAGGCTTTGTCCCCAAGGAAGGGCTTGAAATGGAAGAAGGAACAATTGGGCTCTCACTAAACTTGCCTGAGCACACTGCTCTTGCCCTGTCGTGACAGCGCTTTGCACCTGGGACTCTGTGGGTCTGAGTTAGCCTGGCTTTTTGTAGGTGATATAAAAATACAACAGTCAGAATGGGAGACCATGGCATACCCCAGGACCCAGAAGGCGATGGCAAGAATGTCATAAGCTGACAACCTGGCTTCGTAGTGAGATTCTGTCTCCAAAGAGTGGCCGTGGCAAAAACAGCAACCACAAAGTAGTCACGACCCCTGACCTCTGGGAAGCTTATGGATTGTTTTTGTGCCTGAATTCCAGAATGAATGGGTAACATAAAATGACAATAATACTATGAACCATCAGGAAGAGTAAAGAAATAACGTTGGTCAGTGAAGTCTTTAAAAAGAAGCTGACAACTGTATGCATTTGAAAACCAAAAGGAGCTGGAGAGATGGCTCAGTGGCTAAGAGCTCTGGCTGCTCTTCCAGAGATCCCTGGCTCAGTTCCCAGCAACCATGTGGGGGGTCGGGGGGAAGGCAACCATCTGTAAAACTAGTCCCATGGGGTCTTGCGCCCTCTTCTGGCCCCCTTGGTCACTGTATATGGTGCAGGGACAGATGCAGGCAAAACACCCATACACATAAAATAAAATGAAAATAATAATAAAATAAGAAACCAACGGTGGCAACAGTCCTACAATAAATGCCTAAGGGTGAGCTGGGGTAAGATAATGATGAATACAATAAAAAACAAAAGAAAATGGTTATTGGCAACAGCTCATAAGCAATAAATGCCATTCTACTTTAAAAATGTAAATACAGTGACTCTGTCTGGGGACTCTGAATCTAGTTAAGCCCCCCCTTGGCAGAAGAAGCCATCGTGGCTTTCCCATTTCACGAGCTGGTGAAAGACTGGCTTGAGTTGTCTCAGAGTTTTCCCCTGAGTCTCAGCCACGCCTTTGTCTAGAAAACTAAAGGTTAAAGACCAGCAAGATGGCTCTGTGGATAAAAGTGATTGCCGTCAAGCCTGATGACCTGAGTTCAAGCCACAGATCACAAACGGTGGATGTACAGGTGTCCTCCAACCTCTGTGTTCTGTGGCACACACACACACACACACACACACACACACACACACACACACACTTAAATAAATGCAAAAAACAAAATAAAAATTTAGACAAATCAAACCTGAGGATTTCTTCATTTAGCTTTCTTTTTTCCTTCTCTCCTTCCTCCTCCCTCCCTCCCTCCCTCCCTCCCTCCCTCCCTCCCTTCCTCCTTCCTTCCTTCCCCACCCCTCTCTCTCTTCTTTTTTTCTCTCCAGCACAGGTCTCATTATACGCAGACTGGCCTCTAACTGTCAGTCCTATTTCTGCCTCCTGGGGACTGATTACAGGTGTGGGCCAATGAGTCACACTCGGCTTTATCTCTTGACCATAGACATTCCATGACGGAGTGAGCTGAGGGGCTACAGTGCCTTTGGTCTGATCCGGGACGGATTCTGTAAGACGGAAGGTCTGGGTGGCTGCGAGAGTTCTTAATCTCGTTCAGACCAAGTTTGGACTTTGTCTCCAGATTCTTGGCAGTGAAGCCGTGTCTTAGACTTCCTGTGTGTTAGACACCACCGCTGCTGGCAACCATGGCAACCACGGTGTGCAGGTGGTCCATCCCCAGAAATGCCTGTTATTCCAGGAGGTCAGGCTTCTGGTTGTTGCTGCACAGGTGCACCCTTTGTTGTGATGGGTGAGCCCTGGTGAAAGCCGCTGCAGTGTGCACGCATGAGGCCTTAATGACAATAATTAATAAGATCCCAGCAATTATACCCGATGATGTGTGAGCTTGGCGAACAATCTGTGCTGTCAATCAAGGTGATGCTGGCTGGTAGGTGAGTGAGTGACAGTGCCATAAGCTATCACTTGCCTGTGCAGAATTAATAGTCCCCCAGAACAGCAGTGTCACTCAGCTCCCCTAGGCCAGTGTGGGGTAGTTGGAGGCCTGCCAGTCTCCCTGATGAGGTCTGGGACAATCTCTGATAACAAATGGAACTCCTGCCCAGCGGGTCTGGAATGGGCCTGGCTTGAGGTCCCCATGCTGCCCATGTACTGTGCAACATATTTGAGCTTAAGCAGAGCGACCGTGTTTTAGGTAAAAATGTCCCCACAGACTCACGCTTTGAATGCTTGTCCTTCAGCTGGTGACACCATCTTGGAAGGCTGTGGAACCTTTACGTGGTGGATGTAAGTCACCGTGGTACCGCAATTTTCTCTGGGATAAAATATTCCACATGGGAGGGAACCTCATTGAGACCCAGGATGGTCTAAGGCTAGGCGAAACATTACATCACGCAATGTGTGGGGTGGGGACACTCCTAAAGCTCAGGAAGTAAACAACTGAAAGGATTTAGGAAGTCCCTGAAGCTGACCAGATTCACTAGGCTCCTCCCTCCCCAAGTACATATAAGCAACATGGATTTCTGAGACTCTCAGACCAGCCAAGCCACCTGGAGCAAGCAGAGATCAACCAAGTCACCTAGAAGCAGAGATCAGTCAAGCTACCTAGAAGAGGCTCAGACCGTATGAGCTTTCTGAAAAAGACACTCTGAGCAGGCTGTGCAATGTGCTCCAGCTCTCATGAGTTGACAGCCATGCTGGGATAGGCTTTCGTGTTATGGTTGTCTTTGGGTCATTTCTGCTCCAGTAAGAAACTCCTCATTCATTTTCCTAAAAGTAACTCCAAGGAGACTCATTGGTTCTGCCGCTAGATTTTGATCTATCCTTTCTTTGGTTTGTCATTGGTTCCCTGTCAAAGGTGAGTAGACCTTTGTTCATGTGTCCCCAGGAATAGTGCCATAGATCAGCTGGAATGCAGGGAGGGGCAATAGCTCTAATTCTATTACTGTGCCCCTGGCTACAACCATGTTCTGCTTTGGTTTCTATGGCTACAAGGCAATGTCTAAGATGGCATCTGGTGATGACCTGGAAAAGAAAAAAACTTCCACATAACACCAAGAATGTAAATAAACTAAGTCTAGGTTGAAGTTGGGAATCTGATTTTTCTACCTTGTCGTAGGCAGATGTGGTGGCCTGAGAAGCTGAGGAGACTTTTCACAGAGCAAGCTAGATGTGGGGATGGCCGCATCTTTGTTTGCTGGCAGCCAGATTAATCCTTGCGTAATTCTGAGGCTTCTTGACACCCAGGGTGGAGCACAAAGATGGATTTTTCCCATGCATAGGCTCACTCAAACTCTCCAGAAGAATAAGCCCTTCCTCTCGTGGAGAAGGCAGAGGGAGGAGATTGCAAGTGCAGAATGAGGAAGCCTTTCTTCTTCTCTCAATGGAAGACTGCTTCCCCAATCCCATCTTTAACATGTGACACACACACACACACACACACACACACACACACACACACACACACTATTCGGCTGTGAAAAGAGCTACACGTGGATACATGTAAATAATAATGTTGTTAGACAAGCCGAATACAGAAAGACAAATAGCACATGATTTCACTCAGATGTGGAATATAAAACAAAATAATAATCATCTAGGCTCTCATAGCCAGTGAGTAGGAGTCTGGGTAGGGAGGGAGAAAGGCATGATGGGACATGGCCGTCAGTACAGAGCTGTAGTGGACAGTGGGAATAAAGGTTGATGATCTGTTCCATGGACAGAAAGTATAGTTTACACAGTTGTCAGAGCAGTGTGAATGCTGTCATCACAAAGATATGAGAAAGAGCCGAGATGATGGATGACCTAAATATCTTAAGTCCATTAACACAGAAAGTGGCTCAAAGCATCATGATGTAATCTGTAAAGATATAGTTATTCTCTTTACATTAAAAAAGTAGCAGATCTGGGTGCATGGCTCAGTGGTAGAGCCCCTGCCTAGAATCCCCCAGTGAGGGGCTGGGGTGTGGCTCAGTGGTAGAGCCCCTGTCTAGAATCCCCCAGTGCAAAAAGCCTCTGGCTTCATCTCCAGCATCACAGAAATTACAAGCGAATGAGAAGATATGTTTAAAATGAAGCAGACAGCCTCTGTGAGTTGCAGGTTGGACAATACCCCACACCATGGATGCTGAGGGAGGGGGTTCCAGGAAGATTCCAATCAGCTCCAGTTCACATACCCAGACTGTCTATCCGCACAGGTCAGCCTGCAGTAGAGGGGGTGAGGCCTTGGTCTATGGTGTGCATTGACTCTCTGTGCTGGTCTCCAGGATTTAAGATGCTGAGGCAGGGGGTGGTCCTTTTCCTCTTTTTTTTGGTTTGGGTGGCAGGCAGCGTCTGATTTGCAAGGAGTGTGAATCTACATTTTTTTCTTCCTGTTGAGCAGATGTGATGAAGATCATGTTGTTTTAATCCCTGGCTCAGAGAGACTTCTCTGTGTGGGCTGACTGACAGGCCCCAAGAAGCAGTTCACAGAGCTGAGCCGCTGAAGCTCAGATGCACGCAAGGCCATTTGAGCTGGCTTGGCGGCTCTCTCGTCTGCACATGCTCAGCTCCTGACTCTGATTTACGTGTCTTTTTCTAATTGGCTCGCCCGAGTCTTGATCAGTGCTGGAATTAACCTTATTACACATACTGCTCTCAAGGTATGCCATTTCTATCTTGCCTCTGTTGACTGTTTTGCTTTGTTTCCAAACTAACGTTTTAAAGTCGAGTTTGCCCGTTTGTAACTACTTGTACCGTTTTTTAGGCTGACTCTCCATTCTTAGCTAGGAAGACTGCATTAACCCCTGGTGTGCACGATCCGTCTTTGGGTTTTCTCCTAGGATTGTTTCACTTAAGTCTTTTTATTTAGCGAAGTTTATTTTTGTGAACGGTTACAAAAATTCACTAGGAGACTTAATGCCAGGTGAGTTTAAAAGAAAATGAAGTTTTCCTGCATCGTTCATCAGATGATCCTTTTATTTCTTACTTAAGAACTGAATGAAGATAATTGTAACTTAATTTTATGTACGCTGGGATCAAAATCTGGATTTCCAATTCATCCCCGTGGTTCTTGGCACAACCCCTTTCCTTCTCTCCTCCCTCATCTCTCTCCCCCCCATGTCTCCCCATCAACATTTTCTTCTCCCACTTTTTTTTTGTCTTTTTGTTTGTTTGCTTGCTTGCTTTGTTTGTTCGAGACAGGGTTTCTCTGTGGCTTTGGAGCCTATCCTGGAACTCAGCTCTGTAGACCAGGCTGGCCTCGAACTCAGAGAGATCCGCCTGCCTCTGCCTTCCGAGTGCTGGGATTAAAAAGTGTGTCCCACCACGGCCCAGCCTCTTTTCATCTTTTGAGATGGTCTCACACATAGCCCAGCCTGGCCTCAGGATACTCACCTCCCTCGGTCTCCAGGGTTCTGGAGTTTCAGGCGTGTACCACCACGTTTTTATGGTTCTTGTGAATGTTCAAATAAGGCGTGAAATAAACAACCCTCAAACAACACTTCCGAGGCACATCCTACGTAAACTGTCCAAGTGAATTTAGGAATCATCCTAACCCTTTGGAATTCTAGCAGCAACTGATTAAATGTAAAAATTAATTGTGGAATCAGTGTAGGTTAATATGGTTTTTGTCTGGGACATAATACTGAATTTTAGGTATGTTGCTTTATTTCATCTCCTTGGCCGCAACTTTAAATATGTCTTGCTGTTTCTCACCATCTAGGTCCTAGTGTTTTGCTATTTGTTGTCTTGATTTTTATAAATGTGTATGTTTGAGTGTCTGTGCACGGGTATGTTGCATGAGTCAGTGTAGGTGTCTTTGGAGGGCAGAAGAGGGCGTCAGTTCCTCTGGAGTTGGGGTTACATGCAGTGTGAGCTGACTGACGGGGGTGACTGCACTGGAGTCCTCTGGAAGCATAGCCAGTTGCTCCTAACAAACGAACCACCTCTCGAGCCTCATGTTTTGTCATTTTTTGTTGCCATGGTAAATAGAATCATTTTCACTAATCCGATGCCAAGTGCTTAGCACCGAGTAGCTATCGATTTTTATATATTTAACTCATATGTAGTGACCTCACAAAAGCCTTTTATTACTTCTGAGAGGGATTTTGCCCCCTTATCATGATTTTTTAAGGAACACAATTGCTAAAAGGAGAAATTTGTGGTCTAATGTTGGCAGCAATGTTTTTTTTTTTTTTAACATTCTGTCTTTAATTTTTATCACAATCAGGCTGTTTAACTTAAGTAAAATTGCAATGCAATTCTCACTCAAATATGCCCTTGTTTGGAGTGTCTATTTCACAGAACCCTGGTGAGGAGTGTATAAAACAGCCTGGAATAGGAACATCTCCCTCATGATACAGGTTTGCGCTGGTCAGTGCTGTGACTGTTAATTCAAGAAAAATGTACAACAATGATAGTGAGATTTAAGTATAATTAATGATTTTAATTGAAATATTTTATTATTTTGCTATTTAAAAGTAATCCAATAGAAGCTAACAAATGCAACTTAGATCGATGATGAGACTTTATATTAAAATAATGCATGCATATTATTAATATCAGGCTGGAAGAAAATCTGTGGGCAGAGTGTGCATGGGACATGGTGTTTTGAGGATGGGGCTTGAGAGGCGCTGCCAGGCTTAGGCAAGATTCATACACGTATGTGTGTCTATGAACAAAGACCACCCATGCATGAGAGGCAGAGTCCACATGTTTGAATGGTTACTTCACATCTGCAAGTTTTTTACTTTTCATTATAATTGTCTGTATTGGTGACTACTGTCCAGAAGGCAAATGGGGGTGGGTAGGTGGGATGGTTCAGTGGTTAAGAGCATACGTGGCTCTTTCAGAGAGCCTGAGCTCAGTTCCTAGCATCCACATCTGGCAGCTCACAACAATCTATAACTTCAGTTGGGGGGATTTGACAACCTTTCTTGGACTTCATGGGTGTATGCACTCGTGGGTGCGTGTATACACACACACACACAATTAAAAATAAATCCCTTTTTTTATATAAAAAGCTGAGCAAGTTAAACTACAGGCATTATAGACGTCTTCCCCCAGATGTGCCACATGGCCTTGGCACTCTATTATGGGTGGGAAAAGAAAAAGGGCAGAGATTGAGAAGCAACACAATTTACCTGTCATTCTTTGAAATGAATCTATATTTCAAGGTCAGGTAAATATTTTCATCATTTCCTGACATTAAAAAGAATTAGACTCATTACATTATGCACGTTAGTTTGGGTAGAGAGGATTTTTGTTTTCTAGCACAGATCTGTTTTTCTCTTCTTAGCTGCATAAAAGAATCATGTAGTCACTGTATATTCTAAAACATATTAATTTAAAAATTAAGACTAAAACTTATTCTCATTTTATTTTGGGGTTGTAGTCTCTTTCTCGAGAAGTTCTAGTCGTTTCCTTGAGAGATTCTGGTGAAATGTTCGGCAAAACAAACAACCAACCAACCAACCTACCCCTTTTGGACACTCGGGGCATGCATACAGAATGGTTGAAATTCACTGTTTCTGGGTGTGATTTTTCTCAAAATTCCTGGCATCATCAGTAACGAGCTTTTGCTGATGACGCAAAATCATTGTCAAATCAAGTTCTGCCTCATCCTCCAAAGAAGATCTGTTAGGATTTTGTTCTGAGATGCCCAGCTGCTAGGCATTGTGGGGAACACCCCCAATCCCATCTTTCTGGGAGGCTGAGACAGGAGGGTTGCAAATCGAAGGGCTGTCAGGGTTCTACAGAGAGTTCAAGGCCAGCTCGGACAATTCGGTGAGAGTCTGGGCTGGGGTTGTAACTCAGTAGTAGAGCACTTGCCTTGCATGTACCAGCAGGTCCTGGCTTCCACCCTCATCACCACATACAAAACAACGTTCAAAGCAGCATCAGGCTGGGAGAGTGAACATTGCAGAGATGTTCTGTTTCCTTACCAAAACAGAAATGCTGTAGTCTTTTTCCTTAAAAGCGTTTTAATATTCCATATATATTTCGGTTGAAGAGATGGATCAATGCCTAAGAATGTTTGCTGCTCCTGGTACTCTGAGTAAGAATGGCCCCCACAGGCTCATGTTGATAGGGATTAAGGGGTGTGGTCTTGCTTTGGAGGAAGTGTGTCACTGGGGGTGGGCTTAGGGATTTCCAATGCTCAAGCTGGGCCTCTCTGGTTCTGCTGCCTGTGGATCTGGTTATAGAACCCACAGCTACCATGGTATGCCGCCACGCTCCCTGCCATGGAGATAACTGACTAAACCTCTGGAGCTGTAAACAAGCCTCAACTAAATGCTTTCTTTTATAAGAGTTGCTGTGGTCATAGTGTCTCTACACAGCGAGTGACTAAGACACTGTTCAATCACAAGGACTTCAGTTTGGATGCCCAGTGTCCACCAGTAAACCCTGGCATGGCTGTGCACCTGCTAATCCCAGGGACAGAGAGGGTGGGCACACAGGAGACAGGAGGGTTGCAGGTTGCCTTCCTAGACACTTGGTGTCTTCCTTGGTTCTCATGTGTAAATGTGCATACACACGCACACATACCTGCATGCACACTTACATACATGCATGTATAATAACGTATGTATACTCACAAGTAATACAAGCACACACACATACACACGCACACATGCATACACACACATTCAAGTTGAAAACAACTCTTTAAAATCAAGTGTGTGTGTGTGTGTGTGTGTGTGTGTGTGTGTGTGTGTGTAATGTGTATACCTGATACAAGCTAGGCTTATCTTGGAAGAGGAACCTCAAGTTTCCTGCTTTGAATTCCTTCCCTGGCTTCCCTCCATGGGTGATACAGTTTAACCTAGGAGTTGCAGCATGAAATCAACCCTTTCCTATAGGAGTTGCTTTTGGTCACAGCAATAAAAAGCAAACTAGGACACACAGGTTCAAACTGTTTCTTTTTCCACATGAAAAAGAATGATGAAGTATGTCTTATGTTCTGTGTTTGGATTATTTTGCTCAGCATAATATCCTCCGGGTTCACCATTTTTCTTTAGAGCTGGGTAACGTTCATGTCCATAAGCATGTAGGTCTCACTTATTTACCCAGCAAACCATTGGGAGGCTATCTAGATCCTTCTACATCTCAGCTATGGTGAAAGGTACACATAGATAAATCTGCAGCGATTTTACCTCAGCCCTAGCTGTGCAGGAGACAGTCAGGAGGATTGCTTGACCCAGGAGATCCAGGCTGGACTGAGCATCATAACGTAACCTGTGTCAGAGTGTCAGGTAAGAGGTAAAAAAAGGAAGAGGAGAAGAGGGATGAGGAAGACCAAAGGGAGCAAAGTTAGCTACACAAGGCAATAATATGCTATTTGTCTTGATCGAGTTATTCTCAATGTATACTTACATCAAAACATCACTTAGTATGCCTTGAAAGTATTGCTGTTCTTATGTATCAATTAGACCACAATAAAGATGAAATAAGATAATAGGAGACCCCTTGCCTAGACCCTAGGACCCAGCTTGGCCACATTGAACCAGGATTAAGTGCAGGGGTGGGGGGTGGGGGGAGGTAATTGCTAATTTTGATCTTTCTGAAAACTATTCCCATTGCAGCTGAGAGGGTTCTTCACCAAGCCTGCTCACCCCACAGCCAGCACTCCCTCCAGCTGAATCTCAATCCAACCACCAGTATGGCCTTTGTCATCAGTACCTCTGTGAAAGCAGTCAGTTAACTGATAGCTTCCATCAGTTGCTAGAAGCCTTTTCTGTCTTATACAGAATTTGCCTCCTAATTGGATATTGAGAATACAAAAGAATTGCAACAGAATTTTCTGCCAATTAGTAGCAAAATAGCCCAAACTATCTGAATCAAAAGCCAAATACCAAAGTCCACAGCACTTTGGACTACAAAGAATATGAGTTTTGGAAACACCTCTATTGTGATTACCTACAATTTTATTAAAACTTACATGACTGATAATTTTATTGTCAATGTGACTAATAATTTTTGTATTTTGCAATAACAAAACAGTCAACCATCACTCTACATATAGTAGTATTATAATTACGTGAAAGGATAGTTTTGTAATTATTATTTAGTTACAGATTACAATGATGTACAAAGTTCCCCTTTTAACACACTAGCAAAGACCAATTAAAGAAACAGGAATAATAAACATTCAGGAAAAACACTGTAGATGAATGAATGGAATCTACTGGAGTAAAATAGGGGAAAAATCAGATGTAGAGATTTAAAAACTCAATTTTCAATTAAAAACTATAAATATAATAGAATAAGGACTCAGAATGCCTAAATTATCTTTACTAGGTTGTGTGTTCAGCATTATCCTGTTGAAAATGAGGAAAGATTTTTGTGGGGTAGTGCAAGGAGTCAAACATGCCTAATTCATACCTACAGGACAAGTTTGTACAATGTTTGTGGGTCCAAGAGTGATCTATCACAGTCATGCTTTTGATTTTGAATGAGTGAGTTTATTAAGTAAATAGCAAGTAAAATTGGAGAATACATATCAAGAGCTAGATAGCTAGGGTGGTATACAGATGGATAGACAGTTGGATCACTGGTAGATAGATGATTGACAGATTATAGATTGATGAATGGATAGATGATAGACAAATGATTAACAGATGACAGATGCATACACAATGGATAGATAGATTGATAAATAGATGATCAAAGATGGACGATTAACAGATGATGACAGATGGAAGATAATCGAAGATAGATAATTAACAGATGATGACAGAAGATAGATAATTGAAGATAGATGATTAACAGATGAGACAGAAGATAGGTGATAGATGAAGATAGAACATAGATGGTAGACAGGTAGATAGATAGATAGACAGACAGACAGATGATAGAGAATTCATTGATAGAAGCATAGCAAAACATCATTAAACTGGTCACTCACAACACCCTGCAGAAATTGGGGTAGTTGAAGCAGTCAGCTAGAGTTTCCCTTTGAGCACTGTCCCCATGGCTGAACTTTTGCCTTTTCTCCCACTGCATTTAGTCACGGGGAAACAGCAGTAAGGACTTTTGGAAATGGTTTCATGTAGTTGTTTTTAAGGAGCTGCTGGATGCTGCATTTATTCTTGGACTGTCTTCTTGTCTCTTCTCTCCGAGTCACAGAGTCGGGGACACCATCCCATCCCCAGAGAAGAGGCCTTGGAGGACCCTTTGAGACAAATATGCTTGCGTCTCAAAGACGGGAAGACAAGTGTGGTTCCTGGGCCAGCTTCTTAGCATGCTCAAACAACACAGGGCACTTTACCAACATAATGCACGTTACAAAACACCCATGGGAAAAAATTGAAACCCAAACTCACTGGAGCTAGGAAGCCTGTACCATAGCACAAAACTGTTATGAAACAAGGCTGATTGAATCTGGTTCTAGCACCAGAATGAGGAACTGGCTGGCTGTCCATTGCCCTGGGTTCTGCACATGTGGGTTCAATCTACTGGGAGTCAACAATTATTGTTTTTTTATTTATTTTCAGAAGAAAATAAGAGATGGTGGCTAACATGTGCTCTGTCCATAGCCAAGCCCTGGGTGCCTGTGTACACACTAAATCTACACAGAATTTTTTTTTTCTTTCCACTGTTCCTCAACAGATAGAGTATGACAAGCATGCATATAATACCTACTGTGCTTTCTGGCTTATTAGTGATCTGGATATGGTTGAAGGTCATGGAAGACAGGCCTGGTGGTCCAGGCCTCGAACCCCAGTGGCTGAAAGAGAAGAATCACAAACTGCAGTGACTCCAGCCTGGGCCACAGAGTGAGTTCAATGCAACTTAGCGAGACTATCTCACGACAAAAATTGAAAATGGTTGGGGTTGTGGCTCAGAGGTAGGATGTGCCCAGCAATGACAACTATCATAATTTCCTTTTCTGTCACTGTAACAAAATGCTGCCCAAAAGAAATACCTTGCTTTAGGGAAGAAGGGTATTTATTTGTTTCACACTTCTACATCATAGTCCATCACTGAGGGAAGCCAGGGAAGGAGCTCAAGGCAGAACCTGGAAGCCAGAACTGAAGTAGAGGCCAGGGTGTAACGCTCCCTCATGGCTTGCTCTCTATAGATTGCTCAGCTTGGTTTATTTATCTGCCTAGGGATGGCACCGCCCACAGTGGACCAGGCCCTTCTTCAGAATTATCAGTTAAGGAAACGATCCACAGACCAATCTGTGGGAAAAAGTCCTTCAGTGGAGCTTTTCACTTTCCAAGTGACTCTAGGTTTATGACAAGTTAACAGCTGAAACTAACTATGACCACAAGGACTGGTGAGTTAAAACCATGGAACTCCGGGGCAGCAGGTCCAAAAGAGGTGGAGGTGTGTTTGCTGTATACTGATGGACAGATTGGGGCAAATACTTAAAAACACTGGGCAGATGAGGACTGCACCAACGTGCATGACAAGCAAAGACCATCGACTCGCCTTAAAACGTGATCCAGTGGCTGACAGGCGTGGCTTATCGAGAGCCAGACTCAAGAAGAGGCTATGCAGCTAAACAAACTTACAAGGATGTAAGGAACACAGGACAACCCTCAGCCTCTGGGAATTGTGGAAAACACAAGTAAGGTAAAAGTGAAACACCATGATTACCCCATTAGACTGAAGAGGAAAACGCATGAGTGACCGTGTTACGTGTTGGCAAAGATGCAAAGAAATGGGTACTGCTGCTGCTTTCGCCACCTTGGAAAGTGACCTGCTTCAGGCTTTTGGGAAATTGGGGCATATGCTACAACCAGCGTGTGCATGGGCTGGAACTGAAGACATTCTCGTGCACAGTGGTGTTTTCATAGAAAAAAGAGAAAGAAATCTGAATGGCCCGCAACAGAGGACTGAGTGAACTGGGGGTATGTGTGTAAGAAATACAGAGCTGATGGAGGAGGGAGGGAGGGAGGGAGGGAAGGAGAATTGTCCCAAAGGGATACCAGGCCATTTCACCAAGGGAAAGGGTAATAGAGATGAAGATACATAGAGGAGAACAAAAGCTTATTTTGTTATATATTTAATCTTTTGAAAAAGATTTTCCTTTTTAAAGATTTATATTACTTTATGCATATGAGGGCTTTGCTTGCATGTTTGTGCCTCCCTGCATGCAAGCAGTACCCCCAGAGGCCAGAAGAAGGTATCCGATGTCCTTGAGCTGAAGCTACAGATGGTTGTGAGATACTCAACGCCAGCCCTGGAAACCAAACTTCGGTCTCCTGCAAGAGCCCCGAGTGCTCTTAACAGCCAAGCCCATTTCTTTTGTTTATTTAAATTTTATTGCCGCTCCCTTCTTCCCCTCCCTCCCCTTCTCCTACTGTTCCCCCTATTTCCTTCCTGCTCATGGACAAAAACCCATTCCAGGAAGGAGATGGTCCAGGTTGCAGCAGTACTTATTTTCCAAGGAAGGAGGTGGAGGAATGGAATCGATTATTAATGGTTTTGTTTGTGCGTCTTTGTTTCTTCAAAATGGATTACAGGGAACACAGGGTGATTTTATAATTCTGGAAAAGGGATTTAATAAAAGAGCGTCTAGCTCGAGAACGTCTTCTGAAGCTCGGGTGAATGTTTTTGGTTTTGTTTTGTTTATGGAGAAATATCATAAAAAAACAGATTTTTTTCTGAAGGTTAAAAGTTTTCAATTGATGAGCAGAAAGGCCTCTCTCCACCCCTCCCTTCCCTCTCCTTGCTCCCGTCTTGTTCCCCTCCCTCTTCTTTGTCTTGTAGCCCAAGGTGGCCTCAAATTCCCATCCCCTTGCCTCCAGCTCTTTAGTGCTAGAATCAGAGGTATGCCACCCATCCTACGAGCGTTAATTCCAGTTCCTTCATTCATGAGGTCATTAGGTCCATGCCCTGACCTTCGAGGCTGGCATGGAGTTTGCTCTTTAGCAGGTAAGTCAGGGGTCGATTGTCATATTCGGCTCAGCATGGGCAGGATGGCTCTTTGTTTCTGGCAAACAGTGCCTGGTACCTCGAGTGCCTTGGGGGAGGATCATGGTAGCAAGGACAGAAGAACCCTGCTATCTGCTATGGAAATGGCCTTGTGAATGCCAATGACTTTCAGCCTTCCTGTTGTCACTGTGGGCTCCAAGGGTCAGCCCGACAGTCACAGAACGTGGCCATCGTTTGTGGTCACCAGAGGAGGGTTTCATCTCATGAGTGGGAACTGCAGCTAGACAGCAAGACTGTAGGAGATGGAGGCCGCTGGCACCAGGCGGGTTTGCCAGGAGGGCCCTGCCCTGCTGTGTGGGCACAGAGGCTGCCGAGAGAGCCTCAGATCCAAGCTTGCGTTCTTGGCGTGGGCGTGTAACTCTTCCACCCCGGCCATAAAGCCGGGAAGGAGACAGTAAATAAGCAGCAGGCAAAATTAAAACCAGTAATGAGCTGTATGAATATTGTGGGGTTATAATGTTGGAGACACATTTATTTGGGAGCATTGCGTGTTCTGGGAACACTTAACGGCCTCGTGGCTGTGCGGCCTCATTTTCCTCCACCAAGCTTCCGCTTATGGGCCCTGGAGGCTGGCAGCATCCGCACCTGTGCCCAGATGCTTTTATAACTTTGGCGGGGAGAGGCAGGCTCATTACCCAGGAAGGTCGGGGCTCTAAGGGTACCCTCGGTGCCAAAGGCCTGGGGCGCCCTCCATCTACCCAGGGGACACAGATGAAGGCGCAGAGGCCTGCCCGTGGCAAGAGTGCTTCCCAACTATGCACTGTGGGCATTCTGTAGCCTCCCCCTGGCCTCATGGAGAACCGCACCCAGGACACCTGAGTCCCTACCTAGCAGAGGGGCAGCCTGTTTGAGTCAGCTTTGCTCTCCCTCTTAGCGACTCCATCCTGGGGTCAGGCTTTGATCTGCGACTTCAACAGGGCTCTAAAAAAAAATGCTCTTGAGGTGAATGAAAAAGAAAGTGGCGTCCGTGCTTTACGTGGTCACAAAGCGGAGGGCAATGGATGAAACTCGATTAACACCATGTTAAGCAAAATAAGCCAGACTCGGAAAGTGAAATACGGGAAGCAGATAAAGGCATCAGCTGCCAAGCCTGACAGCCTGCCTTTGAGCCCCTGTGCTCACTAGAGGGAGGGAGAGAAGAGAAGGGACTACCCAGCCTCTGGCCATAGCGCGCATGTATGCACGTATATACACATGTAATGTGATCATTTTTTTAAAAAAATAAAGAAAAAAGTATTAGGCAAACTGAAACAAGTCTTCTTCCTATTTTAGAAAATATGTTTGAGATTGAACATAGGATACAAATGCAGAGAGGGGACTATTTGGGAAGAAGGGCGGGGCAAGAGAAGGAAACAGGGAAGTGTGATTAAAAGAAACGAGGTGCACAAATGAAAATACCATCATCAAATCTATTATTTTGACCAATGAGTGTGTGCTAATTTACAAAATAAAACTCTTTGAGTTATAATGAACGCAGGCAAAGAGGGAGCAGAGCTGTACAAAGTTGAGCTGCGTAGCTTCTCTAAAAGGCCTTGTGGGAACACTGCTATGAATGAGGAACTTTCTGGAAGTTTTAGATCTGGGGCAGGAGCCCTCTCTGCCTACCTACATTTGGACAGAAGGGCTGGAGAATTAAGCAGCTGGTTCTATAGAGCAGGGCCCATTCCTTAGAGGTTTTGATTCCTCCTGAGTTAGTGTCCTAAGAGAGGAGGTCTAAGGAGACGGGGCCAAGAGGCCAGCAGGGGAGAATGTTCAGATGGACCCCTGCCCTCTACTCCAGTGTGAGTGAAGAATCTCACAGTGCCCTGGGAAGTTGTGTGTGGCTCTTTTGTGGATTTGCTATGGAGGAAAGACTGGCTGGGCCTGGTCACATGACTGCTTATTGTGTCCAAAGTTTCCCCAGGGAACATCACTGTCTTGGAAACACACAGTCCAGGTAGATGGTCCTAAAGTCAGGTCATGGGGTATGAGAAGCACTGAGTTGGGGAAATGTTAGACAGTTGATCCTGTTTCTCTAAGGCACACTTACGGATCACGTATACGCGCCTGGCAAACGAGGAGGGATTGTTGAAGTTGCATTATGCATTCATACGTTACATATGCACTCGTGGTCCGTCCTCTGCATTAGCATGTAGAAGTCCTGTGGGGTGGTTTGAATATGCAAGGCCACACCGCCTCCTCTTTAAGGGGTTCTAAGGAGCAGTCCTGAGTCAGCCGAATCTCGGTCTGGCTCCTGACTGTGTGTGAGTCAATTCTAATGTGACTCGGATGAGAGCTGGCTTCTGCTGTGGGAATGGGAGAGCAGAGCACAGGAGAGGGAGGGCTCAGAGGCCCAGGGGACAGGCTCCAGGCGGGATGCTGCCGGCCTTTCCACCGCCCTCCTCTTTGTGTTCCCCGGTCTCTCTTCCTGGGTTGTCTCATGACTGTCCTGTCTCAGCATTGGGCTCACCAAGGACCACGCTGTCTCCCCCTTGTTGGAAGTCTTGATTCACACTGCTCTTTCTTGTCTTAGACCCACTGTTTCTCTCTGTCAGAGGCTGTGCATGTCGAGCTAACCCGGGCTTCCTACCCTTGGGACATTGCAACTTGCCCTGCTCTGTGCCTGACATGCTGCTTGCCAGGAATAGTTACATCTGTCACAGCACTTTATAGGGGTGTGTGTGTGTGTGTGGTGTGTGTATGTATGTGTGTGTGTGTGTATGTGTGTGTGTGTGTGTGTGTGTGTGTGTGTGCGTGTGTGTATGTGTGTGTGTGTGTGATGTGTGGTGTGTGGTGTGTGTGGTGTGTGTGTGGTGTGTGTGAGGTGTATGTGTGGTGTGTGTGTGTATGTATGTGTGTGTGTGTGTGTGTGTGGTGTGTGGTGTGTATGTGGTGTGTTGTGTGGTGTGTGTGCGTGTGTGTATGTGGTGTGTGTGTGTGTGTGCATGTGTGTGCGTGTGTGTATGTATGTGTGTGTGTGTGTGGTGTGTGTTTGTGTGGTGTGTGTGTTGTGTTGTGTGGTGTGTGTGTGGTGTGTGGTGTGTGTGTGGTGTGTTGTGTGGTGTGTGTGTGTGTGGTGTGTGTGTGGTGTGTGTATGTGTATGTGTATGTGGTGTGTGTGTATATGTGGTGTGTATGTGGTGTGTGTGTGTATGTGGTGTGTGTGTATGTGTGTGTGTGTGTATGTGTGTGTGTGTGGTGTGTGTGTGTGGTGTGTGTATGTGTATGTGTATGTGGTGTGTGTGTGTGTGTGTGGTGTGTGTATGTGTATGTGGTGTGTGTGTATATGTGGTGTGTATGTGGTGTGTGTGTGTGTGTGTGTGTGTGGTGTGTGTGTATGTGTGTGTGTGTGTGTGTATGTGTGTGTGTGTGTGTGTGTGTGTGTGTGTGTGTGTGTGTGTGTGTGTGTGGTGTGTGTATGTGTATGTGTGTGGTGTGTGTGTATGTGGTGTGTGTGTATGTGTGTGTGTGTGTGTGTGTGTGTGTGGTGTGTGTATGTGTGTGTGTTGTGTGGTGTGTGTGTGTGTGTGTGTGTGTGTGTGTGTGTGTGTATGTGTGTGTGTGTGTGTGTGTGTGTGTGTGTGTGTGTGTGTGGTGTGTGTGTGTGGTGTGTGTGTGTGTGTGTGTGTGTGTGTGTGTGTGTGTGTGTGTGTGTGTGTGTGTGTGTGGTGTGTGTGTGTGTGTGTGTGTGTGTGTGTGTGTGTGTGTGTGTGTGGTGTGTGTGGTGTGTGTGTGTGTGTGTGTGTGTTGTGTGTGGTGTGTGTGTGTGGTGTGTGTGTGGTGTGTGTGTGTGTGTGTGGTGTGTGTGTGTGTGTGTGTGTGTGTGTGTGTGTGTTGGCCTGGCAAATGATGTTGACCTGTTCACATTTGCTCATCCTTCCTTCCCATCATCAAGCTGGAGGCAGGAGTGGCTGGCCGCAGTACAGTGGCCCGCAGTAGGGTGTTTCATGTACACTGCAGTGTGTGTTAGGTGTACCTGGGCTGTGGGAGAGAATTTCTGCTCCATTGGCTGGAAGCTGAGCTTGATAATCAACATCAAGAGGGAATTGGCTCTGTTAAGACAAACGCTTCCAGATGCCAGGTCCACTGGGTCCATGCTTCTACCCAGATGGGTCTGGGTGGGAGCCAGAAAGTCCCAGCAGTTGATAAATCCAGGGAGGTAGTTAATCAGAAACTAGCAAGCCAAGGCAGAATCCAGAAAGGTCAAGTGTGTCCAGGGGTGATTTGACAGTACATTGAGGATGCCAGGACCCTTTGGGATTATGGAATTGTCACCATCTCCCCTGTGACAGTGCAGCTCGGGCACTGTAGTCTCAGTTGAAGCCAGCGGGGAACCTGTATCCAGATACGGCCCAGGCATGTGGGGGTGGGCAAGCTCCTGACAGGATCAGACGTTCCATGGAGATTGCAATGGACTGCCTGCTTCCTGGTCGCTGGGAAGTGTTTATGGGCAGACACCGTGTTGACGCATCAGCATCCAGGTCCAGCTGGAAGCATTTGAGGTAAATGAAAAGCAGGGAAAGTGAGTGGAATTGAACCTCTGGGAACCTCGATGGGGACTTTTGCTTGGAGTGTGATTTGGGACTCTTGAATATTTTATGCATTTAGGCAGATGATCACATGGTGTAGCTTCCACAACCTAGCATCGGAAGGGATGGACCATAAACCAATGTCCCAGTTCTTGAGGCCAGCCATAATCGATCTCATGTGCTTCAAATCCAGAACAGCTGCCTGGTCTGAAGTGGTGAGACACATCACATCCATCGTTGAGGTGGCTATAATAGACCCCTGAAAGGGTCCCCTGTTTTCCTCCTCACCCTTACAGTTCCTTACCCACACAATAGCCAAGGAATGAAGGATCAGTGTCCTTGCCTGCATCTCTCCAGTGACTCCCCATGGACGTCAGACTCAAATCCAAATTCCTTACCACTGTTAAGTCTCTGCGAAGATGCATTGCCCTCTTCTGTGGGCATTTCAGAGACACTGGGACCCTGACTCCTCACACTGGCCAAGGTGCTTCCTGCCTGAGGACATTTGTTCTCATCCCAATTCCTGCCTGCAATACTCTTCTCAATATTAAGCCACCTTTTAGTATTCAACCACCAGCTCAAAAATTCTGCTGGGAGAGATCATTCAAAATAGTGCATCCTAGTTGTTTTTCCTTGCTTCCGTCTTATTTCTGAAAGGATACAGGTAATTTTTCTAAAATTTTCGGGTTGGGGTTTTAACTTGTTATTTATGTGACTTCTATTAGAATATAGACTACCTCTGTGCCTGCTTGGATCTGCTTTATTTACTGTCATAGCCCCAGAACATAGATAGGTTCTTGGCCAAAGTTAGCTTTCAATGAAAATTTGATGGACAGATGGATGGACAGGTAGGTGGATAAACAGGAGAACGACTGGGTAGACAGATAAATGAAAAGATGGAGGTGAAATGGCTGGGTGATTAAGTAGAGAAATGCATGGGTGAATGTGTAAATAGGTATATGTCTGGATAAAGGGTAGATGTAAAAATGGGCACAGGGATGGAGAGGTAGGTGGGTCCAAGGTTATATTTTGGGTAGGTAGCTCAGAGAGTGGATGGATGGATGGGTAGACGGATAAGTAAATAAGGAGATGGGTCGATAAGGAGATGGATGGATAAGGGGATAAGCAGTTGGATAGATGAGTGGATAGATGAATAAGTAAATAGATAGATGGATAAACAGACAAATGGATGGACAGACAGATGGAACAATGGACAGATAGATGGATGGATGGAATAAGGATGTGTGAGTGAGCAGGCTCAAACAATATGAAAGAGTTTATTGTCTCAAGTTAGAGGTCATTTAGATAGAGTGTCTTGAGGAAGTCAACTAAGATGTCACAAGACCAGGCTACGTCTTTGCTCTTCACCGTTTTCTAAGTTTGAGACTGTTTGTTGGGCTTTGGAAAGGTATCCCACTCAAAGGACTAATTGTCATGAGCTCCTTGAGTTATCCCCACCTTTTCATGCAGAAACCAGACAGCCAGAGTTAATTCTGGATGGACACATTTTGGTAATGGACTTTTGCGTTCCAAAATAATGTTGCAATGGTAACAACCATTTATTCTTAACAGATCATATTCTGCTGATGTGAGGGATAATTTGGGAAAACATGTTTTATGGTAAACCCAAGCAGTGGGCTTTCAGGAGACTGAATATTTTGTGCCAAGATGTCACTTAGGGCTAAAGACAAAGTGTGCTTGTAAACTGTTCACTTTGACAAATGCTAAGCAGGACACAGAGCTTCATTGAATGATATTAATTATTATTATGAAAAATATTTCTTTTCAAAAAAGAATTTATTTTCTCTGGTGATGACCATAATTGATAAATCTTTTAGGAATATGCTTAAATTTGTTGAGGAGAGTATCATAACCATACTCTCATCTCATCCCTCCTCCCTGAGATGACTCTTGTAGCCGTAAAGCACTGTTGAAATGAACTCTATGTGTAGAGCCTGAACTCTTTCATGTTGTACAGGTTAGTACATCCACACACCTGCCCGTCTACCCATCCATCTAGCCACCAATACATAAACCCATCCCCTATATCTATCCATCGACCCTCCAATCCATTCACCACACACCATCTATATATTCATCCACTCACCACCAACCCACCTACCTCCTTCCTGATCTGGACACTCATCTATAAGGCCACTGGTCCACCCACTCACCTATCTATCCGTCCATCCATTCACCCACCATCCACACATCTATTCATCACCCATCTATCCATCCATTCATCCATCAGCCATCCAGTCTTCTCCCCATCCATTCATCCACCTATCAAGTCATTCATCCATGATCCATTCAAGCATCCACCCACCCACACTTCTACTCATCCCAACAATCTATCACTCCGTCCACCCATATATCCACCTATTCATCCATGCGTCTGTCCACCCATTTGCCTATCAACTCATTGTGCAAACAGAAATGTACATTTCACATGGTTTCAATTATCTTTTAGATCCATCTCTGTCTTTGAATGACATCTGATGACTTCAACAGGCTTTCGGAGGCTTTATGCAAACATCATCAGACTGCTTCATAATATTTAATTGTACAGAATGTCACTGTCCAACAGAAAAATGATACGAGACAACGCGGAACTTCCGATCGTCTGGAAGGTTTGGTAAAACTCAAGTTAAGGCTGGAGAGATCTCTCGGTGGTTCAGAGCACTGACTGCTCTTCCAGAGGACTGGTTTCAGTTCCCAGCACCCACATGCAGATGGCTCACAACCATCTGCAACTCCAGCTCCAGGTGATCCAACCTTCTTTTATGTTCTCTATGGATGCTGCCTGCATGTAGTACAGCTATAAATGCAGATAAAACAGCCATACACATAAAATAAAATCCACTAATAGAAATTCTAAAGGTGAAATTAACTCGTGTCAGATATTTTAAGATATTCCCATATATGTCTTAAAAATTTCAACCTGGCATTTGTAGACAAACTATTGATATATTTTACCTTTTAAAACCAAGCTGAGCACCCACAGCCCGAGTGTTCAGTATTTGAGTGTCAGCCGTGGCTACCACGTCCAGTGGCACAGACCTAGGCAGTAAGACTCTCAATGGCAGGAGAAATTTTCCTCTAAGACCCACAGTCCATGTGAGCAGAATAAAAGCAGACCAAAATTAGAATCCCGGTTATCTTCTATCAGGTCTCAAGGTGATTAATGCAGGTTGATAGCTACAAATATATCCTCAGCTCCTCAAAATGCTAAATGAAGTAGAAAGATGTTGAAAACAATGTTTTTTGAATTATGCATTTGATCCCATTTTGCCTCTTTTCAAAGATGATTTCCTAGATCCTAATAAAAGCTGATGTCTCCTGTATATTAAAGATCATATTCAATAGGGGGTGAATGAATTCAATTAGGCTGGATTGTATTGATTACGATCAGTCCTGCTTTGGCTCTGGGTCCCTCCGCTTTCCACAGACAGGTCCTAGGTCTTAGAATCGTGAGGCCTTCCTGACTCCCATTTATTTTCTCATGACAAAATATTTGTTTTTGAGGACAGATGTTGTACCAGGGAGACCTCCTTGCATTTCTATTGTTAGAGCAAAAGCATTTGAAGAAAACTCAGTAGATGCAACTGTACCCCAAACAACGTGTGGCTATAAGCAGCCCCTCACCTGTAGGAGAGACCCCATCAATATATATATGAGAGCTATATTCGCTGGAGATGATCCTCTGATTATTGGATCACCTCAGCGGGCCATGGCGCTGGGGAGACATCCTAGAAACTATCCAAACTGACAGAAACCTGAGGGCTTAAGACCAGAGCCCATTCTGAAGTCCTACTGTGTCTCCCAGATGTAGAACCCTGAGTCCTGGTGGCACAGTCGGCAATAGCTAAGGGTCTATCTCCAAGAAAGCCCACTGAGGGAGCCAGGTAAGCAGGCCTCGAAGTACAGCCTATCTGCCACCACTAGAGTTATACCCAAGATTCTGTGCAGCCCATTTCTGGTAATTTCTCAACCCTTCTGGATGGCTTTCTAGGGGGTGGGGCGGTATGGCCTCAGCAGCTTCATATGTTGGGAACCTTAAGTAACAGTGTGTAAGCACCTGCCTTGTTGGGCTGTGATGGGGCAAAAAGGGTGCAATCCCTAACACGCGCTCTGCTGAGTGTTGACCACTGTAACTCTTTCTGCTTTTGTTTATTAGAAGGTGTCTCAGCAGGCAGGGGTCTCATGGATGGGCACAGATTACATATGACGGGGAGGCAATAGAAGCAGTCAGTTGTTAGCAGATTTGTAACTTCAGACCCTTGTTCTATCACGAGGGCCACAGGACCGCCCTGTGGGAGGGGGCAACAAAATGGGGTGTGGCTTCCCCATTTTGTATAACAAGAAAGCTGCTCGTGTTTGATGGTGAGTTATGGTCCATAAAAAACATCATTTTGAAAATATGCAAGGCCTCCCGTTTCATCTTTTATGTGTTCCTTCTTCTCTTTGTGGTCACAGCCATTGTCATCGCAATCACCCTAAAGTGTGTCTGGGAAAGGGCTGGGCTTGGTGGGGTAAGATCTTTCACTGTTCCACCAAGTGGATGGTAGCTGGATGACGCGAGCCAGGGACAGAACTCAAGTGACCGGATAAAGTGGTTTATAGAGGTCCTGGGCTGCTCCTCCCAAATAGTGGCTTCCTATTTACACTGCCTCTCCCTTTATTTCAGCCATCAAAAGCTTGAGGACATTTAAAAAGCACAGGGGTGCCATGCATAAACCACCACCTCAGCCATAGGTGGAATTCATGGACAGGTTCTTCCAGGGGAGGGATGGAGCACACCCCTCTAGGATGTCTGGGCTGTCACTGTCCCCATCTGTCTTCCTGACTGTAAAAATTAAACACATGCATAGGAGGGCTTGGGCAGCAGAGTTATGGGGGATATAAAGTGTATGACAGCAGATAAACTTGCCAGGCCCGCAGTGGATCATGGTGGTGCCAGAAAGGTGAACCCGGTCTAGATGCAGATGGACAGGCCGATTGCAGAGGGGAGAGGAGGTTTGGGGGGCTCCTGAACGGGGTGGGGTCTGCTCCTGACCTGAGTATTCCCGGAGCTGGGCCTGTCCGCTGAGGCCTCCTCAGCACTCCTTGCAGCCATAGCCAAGGGCTCTGTTTGCTGGAGGTGGCAGGGAACTGAGCACAAAGAGGCGTCCCATCTGAGGCGGCTGGGAGCCAAAAGGAGAAGGCAGGGTCCCAGGAATAGACAGGTCTCAGATCACACCGCCACACAGTGTCCCTGACCGGTGAACTTGAGAAGTGTCTTGCTATTTATTGGGTATGCCACTCTCAGCCCTTGCAAAATGCAGACAAGGTATGGAGAAATCGTCAGGATAAGGACACTGCGGAGATATTTCCGTAAGTGCTAGACTATAACCAGGGACCTGTAAAGCTGCCTTCTCCACACAAGTCTGTGGTGGAGGCTTGCTACTGGGCCCATGCACAGGGGGCCTGTAGGGACACCTAGGCCGAGGCCTGAGCCAGCAGGGCCTGGGAGTCTGGGCTCACACAAGAGTCTGGCATGCTGTGTGCCCGGGGGCTGGGCCCTTCCCTGTCCTGAGAGGCTCATCAATGGTGCTTGCCAGGACATCTGGCCGGCAGGAGGGACAGAGCCTCGGAGCATCTCAAGGGGGGAGGCTGCAGGCCAGCCCTCTCAGCTGTGTAACAAAGAGAGGGAGAGGGACACACAGAGAGAGAGAGGTAGAGAGAGGAGAGAGGAGAGAGAGAGACAGAGACAGAGACAGAGAGACAGAGACAGAGACAGAAGGAGAGAGAGGGAGAGGGACACACACAGAGAGAGGTAGAGAGAGGAGACAGAGAGAGAGAGGAGAGAGAGGTAGAGAGAGGAGACAGACAGAGAGAGAGAGAGGAGAGAGAGCTAGAGAGAGGAGACAGAGAGAAAGAGGAGAGAGAGAGAGGTAGAGAGAGGAGAGAGAGAGACAGAGAGGTAGAGAGAGGAGACAGACAGAGAGGAGAGAGAGAGAGACAGAGAGGTAGAGAGAGAGAGAAGAGACAGAGAGGGAGAGAGAGAGAGAGGAGAGAGAGAGAGGAAAGAAAGAGAGGAGAGAGAGGAGACAGAGAGAGAGGAGAGAGACAGAGACAGAGACAGAGAGAGAAGGAGAGAGAGGGAGAGAGACAGACAGAGAGAGAGAGAGAGGGAGAGAGAGAGGGAGAGAGATGTGGGAAAGAAAGGGAACAGGGAGCCGGGAGGATTAAGTCTGTGTGATCCTCCCTCTCTCTCTCTCAGTACTGAGGACACCAGCTAGGCTGCCCCAGCGACACACAGGTCGCCTACAAACACTAGCCCTGACACCACACAATGCCATCTTGTTGTTATTGCCATTTGAGACAAGATCCCCGAAGCCCAGGCTAGCCTCCGGGTTGAGATCCTCCTGAGTGCCTCTCTCCAGATAGCACAAGTTGCAGAGAAAATTGCTTCACTCAGAGAGTCACACAGCTTGTTTGCGTCTCAGGTAGAGAAGGCTGGAGGGTCACCCAAGCCTGTGGAACCCACTCTTTGCTTCCCCCACCTCCCAGCAGGGAGTCACGAAGGGCATCCCAGGTGGGCAGGTGGGACAGGGGCTGGTCAGGGGGCTGGGATTGAAAGAGAGGGTTCCTCATTCTGCCACCCTCTGGCCCTGTTTGGTTAGAAAGGCTTGGGTTGGCTAGGCGTGGTCAATCACTCCTGAGACTCTAGCATGTGGGAAGTCGGGGCAGGAGGATCATGAGTTCCAAGCCACTTGAACTGTGTGGGGAGAATTTTCTATCCAAATGAATGAATGAATGAATGAATGAGTAAATGAGCCAGTGACTACATAATTTTATAGTAGTCCTAAGTTTCATGATAAGAAAACAAAATGCCATTAGATTATTTTTTTAATTTAAAGAATGCTTTTCACACAATGTATTTTTATCATGTTTCCTCCCGGTTACCCAACTCCTCCCAGGTCCTTTCCATCTCCCTACCCACCCAATTTCATATTCTCTCTCTCTCTCTCTCTCTCTCTCTCTCTCTCTCTCTCTCTCTCTGTGTGTGTGTGTGTGTGTGTGTGTGTTGTGTGTGCCTTTCTCTCTCTCTGTGTCTCTCAAAATAATTCCACAAAACGAAAATCAAAGCAAACACACACACACACACACAAAACCCAGTAAGACAAAATAAATAAATAAATATTTAAAGCCAAAACAAAACCACAGAAAGATTCAGAGAGCTAAAGGTGATGGGTGACTCCAAAGAGACGGTGCCTTCCAAACACAGCAGAACTGGTTTTACACGTGAACTCAGGGGCTGTGGCACACATGAGACCTATATAGGTTCAAGTCAGACCAGGGTCCCAGTCCTGAGAGGAGGAAGTGGACACAGATGTCCCACCCCTAACTAATAGGCTCTTTGCTGCTGGTATAATAATCAATACCTGCTGGCAAAAGTCAGTTTTGCCCATTGGTGTCACTGGGCACATCAACCACGCTCCAAGACAGGCCCCGTGCCCAGGAGTAGCTGACCAACACTAAACTGACTTCATGCTATTAGATGCTTAATTAGGCTAGGCTGTGCATCTTCCAGTCAGCCTAAGGGGTACAGATGGGAAATATGATTAGTCAGGGGTCCCTATAGAAAAAAGACTCAATAGTGTGTACATATACATGCTTTCACATATACGAATATGAATTATATATGGGAATTGATTCATGATATTTGGAGCCTAGGAAGTACCACCACGTACCTACTACAAATTGAAGGTCAGAATCCCAGTATGTGAGAACCCTGGGCAGGGGTGGGGCAGGGTGAGACAGGGGTAGAGCAGGGGTGGGGCAGGGTGAGACAGGGGTAGAGCAGGGCTGGGGCAGGGGTGGGACAGGGGTGGGGCAGGGGTGAGACAGGGGTGGGGTAGGGGTGGGGCAAGGGTAGGGTAGGGGTGGGGTAGGGGTGGGGCAGGGGTGGCTTCAGAATCAGAAGACCCACCCCCCCCAACCTGGGAACTGATGTATGAGAGAGAGAGACGGTGAACGTCCTAGATCCAGAATCAAAAAAGGCATTCAGGAGCCAGCAGGGGAGGCTTGGAAGTGTCTCTCTGCCTCCTTCCTCCTCCTCTTCACCTACATCTCTCTCCCATGTGCTCATCCTTTTTCTGAAGTGTAAGAAATGCCGCCTGCTTGCATAAGCTAGGCAAGAAAGCGAGGCTCCCTGAAGGGCTAAGCCACGCCTCTCTGATGACAAGCACGCAGGCCCGGCTTCTTGTTGCCCTCAGCTGGGTGGATTCATATGTGTGTTACTGTCGTGTCTCTAGCTGGCTTCACTTACTCTCCAGTTCCGTCTCCTGTTACGTTTCTCAATGGTCGGGTCGTTATTGCTTCCTTTCATGGCCTTGGGCTCTGAGACTGGAAGCTAGAAGTGACCTTACGTAACGCAGTTAGGTAGCTCCTGCCGCCCACATGCCTTCCTTGCCCTACTCTTCCTTACGGTCTGAGGGTTCTTCTTACTTTAGCATAAATTTGAAGACAGGATGACCAGACCTAGTACTGATGAAACCTCAGCTCGTGTGAAATAGGTACAAAGGTTAGGGTGGGGTGCATAGGAGGTGGAAAAACACCCTGGCATGTATCACCCACCCCTGTCCTTCTTGGGACTGGGTCCCAGTATGCAGCCCTGGCTAGCCTGAATGAAACTCCCTAGGTAGACCAGGCTAGCTTCCAACTGCCTCTGAAGGGCTAGGATTAAAGGTGGGTGTGTACTACCATGTCTGGCTCCTTTCACATTCAAAAATCTACTTTGATATTTGTGTGTGTGTGTGTGTGTGTGTGTGTGTGTGTGTGTGTGTGTGTGTGTGTGTGTGTGTGAGTGGAAGCCAGAAGGGGGCGTTGAGTCCCTTAGAGCTGGAGTTATAGGCTTTGAGCCACCAGATATGAGTGTTGTGACCTGAACTTGGCTCCTCCCTCGCTCCAGCCCCTGCATTTCTCTGTCTTAATCTGAGGATTCTCCTGCTCGCCTACAAACAGGGGCCACTCCCAGCACCTCTCTGGGAGGCACTTCTGTTTCTAACAAGCACACGAAGGTGTGAATGAGTCAAGTGTATCCACTGGGCACTGACACTGGCCCGGGTAGTTTTCTTCTTCCCAAACTAAGTAACTGGCGTGGCCACTCTTTCCTCCAAGTCCAGTTTGGCTTGTGCTTAAGAAAAAAAAAAAAAAAAAGAACAAAACCCTTCAACATTTAAAGCAGAAAAGAACAGCCTCCTAGGGTGCTGGTGTTCTTACAGGTTCTCCTTGTACAATGGTGGAAGTCAAGGGCAGCTGAACTTAACTTTCATCTGTATGTTTACTTTGTATCAGAAGTAGACCCAGGGTGTGTGTGTTGGGGTGGGGGTGGGAGGGCTGGGATCCACGTCCATTCCACCTCTCTTGTTTAAGAAGGGCATAGACATCATGGAGGAATGTTACTGTAGTTTTTTCTTTTCCTGCCAGGCCCCAGTCTCCCTTTACGGCCCCAAATAAACACACAGAGACTTATATTAATATCATTAAACTGTTGGCCAATGGCGATGGCTAGGGCTTCTTACTGGCTAGCTCTCTCTTAATTATTAACCCATAACTATGCATCTATGTATTTCTACATGGCCTTACCTTACCAGAGAATGGCTGGTGTGTCCTATCCTCCTCATCTCTACATGACATTCCCTGGAGGTCTCTCTGCCTACCTTTTCCAGAATTCTCCTAGCCCCGCCTAACTGCCTGGTTCTACTGACCAAACAGTGTTTTATTATCAGCCAATAAGAGAAACTTAAATACAGAAGGGCATCCCCCATCAGAGGAAGGCAAGCCTACTCTTGTCTTTCTTAGAGGGATGATGGTCAGGCATGAATGTATCCCCAACCCTTCCATGCTTAACAGGAGGCCCGTGGCATGCGGTTATGGTGGCAGGCTTTAAAGATTAATGTTGTATTGAGAAGACAATGTCCTAGACTGTCTTGTGCGACAAGGAATTTGGCGTTCCATTGGAAGGCTGGTAGTAAGGGGTATGCTGGCCATCACAAGTTTAATGTTTTCCTTCACGCTTTTGTCTTATCTCTACCACTGTCTCCCAAGGTCTTCTGGGGCAAGAGGATAGCAGATCCTTAGCTCTGGATTTGTCTTACATGTCCTGGAAGGGTTGCCTCCCTCGTCCAATGAGTACGAGAGGAAAATACTCCAGCTTCCACTATGTAGACCGCCAGGGGCCAGCAGCCCCCTCCCAGCTTCTCCTTGACACCTGTCCACCCAGCTCTGGCCGTTACAGGATCATTTACTTGACAATGACCTTGGCCATTGCAGTCTTTGTATCCTACCTACTTGACAAAAATCCCCTGAGTTTATAACTGTAAATATTTGTGAAAGTAGAAAATCACTCTGAAGGCTTGGATGCAGGAGGATTTAGATTTCAGGAACACTGAAGACGTCACATCCTCAGTTGTGTATCCGGCTTGCATCGGCCCTCAGCTGTTGCCTCAGTTACAGATGTTTAGAGCATGGCTTTACAGCTCTAAGGGTAAGCCTTCACGGTCTGCTCAGATTTGAGAACTCACAGAGGGCTCACATGTCCTGGGCAGCCATGAGGTGACTTTAAATAACACGGATGAGAGAGAGCACCCTTTATTTAAGTAGTTACATGTTTTAATTTTTTAATATTTCTAAGAAAGGGGATACAAAGAGTGTCCGGTGTCCTTCCTGGAAAAACTGGCATCCTCTCTCTGGCATTGCTGTCTGTAGCATGCAGACTTGAGCAGGGTTTGTGGCCTCAGTTTCTTTGTCTGGTAAATGGGTGAGCAGGAAACCTGTATGTCCATTGCTTTGGGAGCTGCTGAGTAAACAAGGCAGACCAGTGTCTACACAACACCCTTCTGCTATTCCTTGAGTTAGAGTTCATCAAAGGCTCTAACTTCTGGTGAGTGCCCACTCTGTGCCTGCTTTTGATTTGGTGTGCTAACTTTCTGTTGCTGTGATAAAATGCCTTGGGGAAGCTATCTGAAAGGAAGAAGGGTTTATTTTGATTGCCAGTTCAGAGGCTTTGGGTTGTTCTCTGTTCTGTACTGAAACAGCAGGTCTCTCATGGCAGAGGAAGTGGCTCACAACATGGTGACCCGGAAGTATTTGACAGGAAAAGGAGGGGCCAGGATCCTAGTTTCTTCCTCTTGGTCGTGTCTTCCCAACAGTACCACAGGCTGGTCACTAAGCCTTGGGGACATTTATCCCAACTCAAGCAACTAGCACTGAGACCATAGCATGTAACCCCCTACTCCAGCCAGTGTAAGACAGCATTCTTCACGTTTTAGAATCAAAGATTTGACAGGTCAGGAGTCCAGGATTCTCAGCTCTCCATACCAAGACCATTCAGAGTGAAAATGAAAGACAAATGCCCCGTAAATACTTCTGCAGACTTAATTAAATACACATTTAATTGATGTATTAAAAAATGCTGATTTGATCGCAAGCCCGCCTCCTGTTTTCATATTGTTTACAGAGAGAATACAAACATCTGTCCAGCAAAATGGTTTTCAGTCCTTCACCTACACCCTGAACCAGCACATTTTATGAGCATGGCTGTTCTAAGGAAACATTAGAAGAAAACAGAGAAGCATCTGTGCAGTGATTATCTCAGGCTCACAGGACTGTTGACCATATGTCTTAGTCACTGTTCCTCTGCTGGGAGGAGACACCATGACCATGACAGCTATAAAAGAAAGCATTTAACTGGGGGCTTGTTTACAGTTTCAGGGGATCGTCATGGCAGGGGGCGTGGGTGGCAGGTAGGCATGGTGCTGGAGCAGTAGCTGAGAGCTTACATCTTATCTACAAGTTGGAGGCAGAGAGTAAGAAAGACTGGGTCTGGTGTGACTTCTGAAACCTCGGAGCCCACTCTCGGCGACACACCTCTTCCAACACAGCTGCCTCTCCTGATCCTTTCCAAACAGTTCCACCAACTGGGGGCCAATCATTCAAATAAATGAACCTTTAGGGGCCATTCTCACCCAAACCACCACATCTTTCTCCTAGTGTGGAGACTCTATAGTGAAAGTGGACATTTTAGTATAGAACGAAGGTTTCAAGTTAGCTGAGACTCTCAGGTAACTTTATTTTATTTATAATGATAAGATGACATTTATTTACCTTCCCATTTGGACCCAAACCTGAGGACCCCAACTGCAGGCTCCTGAGCTACTGTGTTTTTTGCTGCTATGTATGCCTACAAAGAACAAAAGCTGGTGTCTCTTAAGGTTGCTATTGATGAAGTCCACAAACACAGTAGAATAAAAGCCAGCTTTCAAAGGGAAGAAAGCCATGCTCACTAATTGAGCAGTGTGGATAAACCTTAGAGTTAAAAATGGTGGCACGATGGTCAGTCTTGTTTGCTAGTGTGATTAGACTGAGAAATGCTTAAAATATTAGTAAGGTAAACCTCTGCGTGTCCATAAGGTGTTAGCTTTCAAGTGGATTATCATGAGGAGACTGGCATCCTGAGTGGCTTGACCTATTGATGGGACAGGGGGCTACATCTGGCCCTGGCCCGATCCTGTCTCACCCTTGGCCTACTGGTGTCTATGCGGCAAAGAAAAATGCTGTTCCACACATGCCTGCAGCTCATTGTATTCTCTCCCAGTACTCGGGATCGGACAACCAGGAATGGAAACCATGAGTGAAGCTATCCCCTGTTTACTAAGTTGTTTCTTCAGGGCCACAGGACTGAGGAGTGTGACTGTCACACAATGTACCTGCTGAAGTGATGAAGTCTTTCCTTTTCCTAAATCTCAGCTTTTGAGGGGCTGGAGAGAGGGCTCAACGGTGAAGATTATGTACTGCTTTTTGGAAGGATCCAAGTTCTGCTCCTGCACTCATTCAGGTGGTTCACAGCCCTCTTCTGGCCTCTTTGGGAACTGCACCCACATGAAACATACTCACATATACATAATGAAAACTAAAATAAATCCCTGCGCCAAAGCTGGACCTTTCAAATACTCTGATATAGTAAATGTTAGGTGGAGACTTCTGCTTGGATCAGTCTCATGAAGCCTCAGTGACACCTGAGTGACCTTTGAAAACTTCAAGCTGGGATTTGCTGCCTTCTCAAAGAAGAACACCATTTTTTTTTTTAATTAAAGAACAGCTGACAAACTACGGGTGCTCATACTTGACTGCTTGGCAGACGTGATCTGGAAAATGAACAAATTAATTCTGTCACTTCCAAGGGAATAACTGACAATGTTTGTTGTCAATGATAGAATTCAAGTATTCAAGAATTTTGATGCAAAAAAAAAAAAATCCCAAACAAAAAAAACCTTGTATGAGTGACTGTGAGCTTGATGGCTTCCCAACATTTAGAGATACTAATGAATATGGTCTTTGAGAGATTGTATAATGAATTGTGTCAATACTGGAAGATCTGAGCATCTCACAGGACTGAGTGCTTTTTCAAGAAACAAATTCTAGATGTCACAAAACTGTACAAGGGCTGGGTATTCCTTCCAGTACCAAGCCAGAGTGCTGATTTTAATACCACATCAATTTTCAGCCTCCACACTGAAACTGACTCCTGAAACACCACCCGTTGTTGAGTCTGGAGGAGAGCATCCAGAGTGTTCAGTGAAGGCTGTCAATACACACATTCGGCTTGACTTCGGCTGTGTCGAAAGGCACCACACACAGCGAGGGACTGGAGGTGAAACAGATCAGAGGGCATAGCTGATACATTCCTGTTAAGTCAGGGCTTCACAGAAAGGAGCCAGGGTGCTTTCTTGCCACCAACCCTTAGAGCACACTAGTTTGTGTACAGAACAAAAATGTTCAGATGTGGGAGCAGATAGTGGGTTTATTAATACAGATGGATACATCATAAATGAATAGGCTAGCGTTTTCCCCATCTCTGTTTCTAGTGGCCCCACTCAGAAAACACTTATTATCCTCAATGACTGGCACTCCCTTTACATTTTAATTCTAAGTTTTGAGGATTTCACACTGAAGGGACCAGCTCCCCATTTCAGCAGCCATGACAGTAACATCTGCTTTTCTGACCTTGTCTCTGTCACTAGAAGTCAGATGCCTGCCTCCGACAAGGAACCAATCAGAAGTTAGCTGGTGGCGCTATGCTTTACAGCTCTGGGTGTGCTTTACGGACAAGCACACAGCAATGACGCACAGAGCATAGCAACCACCCTGGGAGGGCCTATGGGCCATAACAACCAGTTGGCCAATCAACACAGGGCAAGCTCTCCAAGCCTGGAGCCACACCAATCCTGAGCCTGTGCGTACCCCTAGACACTCCCCTTACGCTGCCCTATAAAGATCTCTATGCAGACGCTTTGAGCTGTCTTTGCTAGCCATCCACCATGGCGGGTGGATGAAAGGCCCGAGCTAACATGGGGTTAGCTTGTTAAACAACTACAATAAAACCTCGTGCTGTTTGCATCAGGCTTTCAACTCCGCACGGTGATTGGGGTGACCTCGGTCCTGGGCTGAGATCCTGGGAGGCCTGAGCCTCCGGGGGGTCTTTCAACATGAATACACTGTACTTACATAATTTCTCCCTCTTTAATTCCTCGTTCAAACTTCTCCCATGTCCTTCTATTCCCCCTTCTAGTATCCACGTCCCCTTCTTCTATAATTATTATTCTACACATTTATATTATCTACTGAGTCCAATTTGTGTTTACACACATATGTGTGCACACACACACATGTATAATCTGAGTCCAATTAGTGTTTATATACACACATGCACACATGCATATGTGCACACACACATGAACATGTGTGCACACACACTTGTATTGAGTCCAATCGTGTTGCCCATAAGTGAATGATTAGGGCTGGCCGCTTAGGCTTGTACAACCTACTGGTTGCTGGTTCCTGATTCAAATTCATTCTCCCGCTCTCAACAGACATTGACTGTCTGTAGTTCTTCATCTAGGGGTAGGGCCTTATGAATGTTTCTCCATCCGTGTTGATGGCTTGGCTGGCATGGTCTTGGGCAGGCTACCATATAGTTGAGATTTTTTGTGTGCAGCATCTCTTTTATGTCAAGAGGGCATTAGCAACAGTTGTCTATGAAGGGGACTCCTGCACAGCGGGGACTCCCTTCTAGAGCCAGGATTGGGCACAAACCACACCCAAACACCTTTTTTCACAGACAGATTCTTTATTAAGCGGGAAAGGAAAGTTAAGTGGCTGCTTTCTGACTCAGACACAAAACAACTTTGAATGACCTTGTGGGTGTCATTAATTCTCAAGAGGAGAAGGGGAGGTCTGTGTTAGAATGGGTTAGGGCAAGGGGACAAGGGAAAGGGGAAGGGGTATTTGCCCTGGAGGAACAAAGGATAGAGAGGAGAGAGAAGTGGCCCATAGGCAAATGGCAGTTTATAATGGTAAAGAGGAAACCCCATGTTACTATGAGGTGTTTAATTTTAATTGGACATGTTAATTGGGTGATCCAAAGGGGGTTTCTCATTGTTGGTCCTTGGAGGAAGAAGTGGCCAAATAAGGGAATAGACCTTGGTGGCTAGCTTTAAGAATGTAATATAAGGTTTCTTTTTTGTTTTGTTTTGGTTTTATTTATTTATTTACTTATTTATTTTTGCAAGGTAGAGGGAACTGGGGAGAGGGCAAGGCCTCCCAGAGCTACATGCTTTAGTCTAGGTCTCCTGTGCCGTGTTCTGCAATGTTCCCTCAGCCTTTAAGTGTAGCCAATGTCACAGAGATCCCACAGAGGGCCTGGCACTCTGTGGTCACTTATGCTCTGCAGGTAGCTCGATTATGGCTCGCTGTTAAGTGCCTTTGGTGAGGTGTGAGAGCTATGTTTATTCAGAACGTGAGGCGATATGGTCCTTGGCTCATTATTATGAGTTCTAGAAACACGCTTGAGAGTCACTGACCTAGAACAGAGATCCCGGCCTTCTCATCAGAACAGCAAAGAGGTTTATAAGTGGGAATCCCCACATTGCATGTCCCATCCCAAGGCCAGGATTTCTGGGGACCGTATCATTCATGCATGACGTTGTCTGTAAAGCTTCCCTGGGTATGAGCTGTGTAGCCAGGTCTCAGAAGTGGGTCTAGAAGCCGTGCCATGCAGCTGATACCTGTCTCCCACTGAGGAGATGGAGCGATTTTGAACAAAAACTGGAGCCTGCCCTCCATGCTGGCAGGAGGTCACCATTCTGTATTAGTTTAATACATGACTGGA